>NW_010184769.1:0-9957 GCF_000695765.1 Mesitornis unicolor | reverse complement strand
GAGCGGTTTATTCTGTGCATGGTTAAAACGGCCACAAGAAAGGAAAGCTTTATCGCGATGGAAAATGTGGTGGTGTGTCTCAGAGCAAAGCAAAGTGATGTGTGAACCTCCAAAATCCAGCAGGGCAAGGGCTTTCCTTGGGTTTGCAGAGGCACAGGGAAAGCATCTGAGGGTGCAGGGTGCCAAAGTGCTGAGAGCAAGGAGGGCAGCTCGATCCAGTGATGCTGCCTGGACCAAAAGGAGGTTTCCTGCCCTTGGGAACATCTCCTCGCTCAGTAACCTCTGTTATTGGCTTTTCCCTCAGAATCCACTGCTTGGGCAAGTCTGGGACATTCCTCCTCTGTCTTTTCCTTCCTTTCTTTTCATTGCTTCCCAAGATGTTGCAGGGCCACTTTCCATCCTTCTTTACCGCCTGGCAAAAATCCCTGTGTTGATGTGTTTGGGGTTTGGGTTTTTTTTTAATGTTTGAGTGGTTTGTTTGTTGCTTATTGGAAGGCAGAGGCTCTAGAAAGTATCCTGCTTTGAAAGGATTTGGGGATAAGTTTTCCAAATTTGCACACTTACTCTAGTATGACACATTTCTGAAAATACAACATTTATGATTTTACTTCTAAATGTTTTGCTTCGATATATAAAACAAACATAGTATTTTTAAAAAAGATTTAGGTGACAGAACCCAGAGCCAAAGCAGCACCAGTTCTGGTGCTGAGGCTAAGCTCTCTGACTCGGTTTCCCCATTCCTTGGTCTGTGACTCAGTTTCCCCATTCCTTGGTCTGTGACTCAGTTTCCCCATTCCTTGGTCTGTGACTCGGTTTCCCCATTCCTTGGTCTGTGACTCAGTTTCCCCATTCCTTGGTCTGTGACTCAGTTTCCCCAATCCTTGATCTGTGACTCGGTTTCCCCCTTCCTTGGTCTGTGACTCGGTTTCCCCATTCCTTGGTCTGTGACTCAGTTTCCCCATTCCTTGGTCTCTGACTTGGTTTCCCCATTCCTTGGTCTCTGTTTCCCCATGGTTTCCCCATGCCTCGGTGTCTGACTCAGTTTCCCCATTCTTTGGTCTGTGACTCGGTTTCCCCATGGTCTCCTCCTTGGTCTGTGACTCAGTTTCCCCATTCCTTGGTCTGTGGCTCAGTTTGCCCATTCCTTGGTCTGTGACTCGGTTTCCCCATTCCTTGGTCTCTGCCCTCTGTTCTGAGCACTGGAGCCCAGGCTCTGCTCATCCCATCTCAGCAGCATCCCTCTGTCCCCATGGCGATGGAGTCACCTGTGTGGTGACAAGCCATGGCCTGGAGCCTTTAGGAAGAGCAAGGTGAGAAGGGCTTTATTCCCTCTGTAGTGTTATTGAGCATTAAAGCCACGAAGCATCTTGCAGCTGACTTGAACAAAGGAGCTATTAAAATATCCATAATTTCAAGAGTGTTTTTGCTTTCTGGAAATGCACACCAGGATTAGCTCGTGTCTCCAGAAGGCTCTTTCCAATTGGGAGTGTGAAGACTTTACTTAGAGCATTTCATGCTCTTACTGAAACACAGGTAGGAGTGTGATTATGAGAAGAAAACAGCCCCAAAATATTGCATCAATTAAGTTTAAAAGGATTTTACAACATGAAATCCAGGAGTAAACGCCACCCCTGACACATATTTCTTGGCGCTGCAGCTGAAAACATTAAATGCAGGGGGCAGGATTTCGGCCACCGTCCATCTCCAGGTCCTGTCTTTGCCAGGACCCAGTGGTGGCACACGTGGCGTGAGGTCTTCCCCAATGTGTAAAACACTCCCAAGGTGTATAGGTCTCTTATTCTCTTGTTGGAATGCGTACCAGGCTCAACCCAGCTTTACAGGAAGGATTTCATTTGAGTTTTAGGTGAATTGGGTGCTTTGAAGCCAAAAGGGGGGACAAAATGGGAGGTGGAGAAGGCAAAGCCGAGATGGACTTGGCTGAAACCCTGCTCCTGGTGCAGCCGGGGAGGTTTACATTGGGCGTGGGGCCTGGTGTCGTGTGTGGGACCTGGTGTCGTGTGTGGGGCCTGGTGTCGTGTGTGGGACCTGGTGTCGTGTGTGGGCCTTCATCTAAAAAAGCCACCATGTCCTGTCAACCTCCTGCAGTTGTTGAGGTTTCTTCATTTTCTTATGCATAATAGGGAGAAAACAATGATTTAAAAGTGACCTCATCCATGAAGACGACCATGGCTGCCTAATTCAGGGATAAAAGCTCTGAAGTCCGGACTAACTCCATGAAACCCATCTGTCCCCAGCACTGAGCCCTCGAGTGACACAAGGACCTCGGGTAAGGCCTGAAATTCAGTTTCCACACTAGAGAGGCAATGGAGAAGCAGATGTAGGCCCCACTCATTGCACAACATTTCTATTTGCCTTTATTTCTCTTCTGGGATGAGACCAAGGCTCGGCCCATGGCGCTAGCGAGCACTGAGTCATTTCCCCCCGGGTGGGATTGTTTCTCTGGGGGTGCTGGGGGTCCCCTCCCTCCCAGATAAGGGTTTGGGTAGGAATTACCTCTTCTGGTGAGTCCCAGCCAAAAACATGCTGGGCTGGGGCTTGTGAGCAAAAAACCCCATTTTTCTCATTATTACAAGACAACAACAGCTCTTTTCTGTGCCTAATGCCTTGTTTTGCCAATGAAGAGCAATATTAATAACTAACCCGTGAACCATAACGAAAATGTTCTTGCTTCCCTTAGCACAGGACTTGCATGCTGGAGAAAAATGATGTTTTTCTGGGTGTGCTGCTTATAACTTGGCTTCTGTTCCTTTTTGAACTTGCTGGCTGTCTCTTTTTCCCCTTTTTCACTGATTTCAAGATTGGGGTGGGAGTGTCGTCACCCTTAATGCAGCGCTTTACACTCTCTGTCTTCTCCTATCTCATTCAAACCAGATTTTCCTCCTTTTTCTTCCTCCTTACCGCTTTATCTCTGAGTTCTGTTCCTTCCTTCTTATCTCCTATTTATTCTGTTTATTTTTCTGCGTATTTTCTCAGTGTTTTGACTTCCCTGTCTTTTCCTTATTGTATTGTATTGTATTGTATTTTATATTTCAGTTTTGGCTCTTTCCCCCCAGTTTTACCACAGTCTCTTCTCTTTTCCTTCCCTTCCAAAGCTCCGTTTCATCAATAACTGTACTTTAGAGAAGTGAAAAGATGTGAGATCAACTCAGCCAAGCGAGGTTTCTGTAAGAAATGACTTCCCTGTGGTAGCTGTGCTCATTGCACATCTGTAAACCATTTGCCGTGGAGGCTGGGACAGCCCTTTGCTCACTTTATCTTTTTCCAATGAGTTTCAATGGTGTTTATTGGTGTCTCTGTGCACAGATTAGCCTGTTGTGCCGTTGTTCTGCTGTCCCCTGTGTGTCCTTTAATCCACTGGCATATTCATCAATTCAGAGTTAAATCACTTGACACAGAAAGTGTTGAATACTTGTGGAACAATACCATTTAATCTCTTTTTTGGGAGAAGAAGTGGACTCCTGAAGTGCAGAGGGGTCTCTTCCTTAGCTATGGGGGCTCAGTTATGGCAGTAATTTAAAAGGCTTGGAGACGGATCCGAGTGATGAAGTGAAGTTGCTCTGAGCGCTCTCCTGGCTCTGGTTTTCTTCTGGTGTCAGAATATCCAGATTCCTGCACTTTCCTTGGGAAAGATGGATCTTCCTTGCCATAGATCACCTTCTTCAGCACATCCCTTGGTAATGTTTTTACTTTAAAGTAGTGGATACCCTCCTCTGAAGTTCAAAGTGGAAATCTTTAGTGAAAATAAGAATATTGTCTTTAAAATCCATGTTAAGTGTGATGTTCCTGCCTGAGCTGAGTCTGAGGAAGAAGCCCTGGGCAATACCCATCAATACCCAGCAGTGTGCTCATATTTTGTTTAACCCGCCCCTTGCTCCCCATGTTGCTCATTCCTTTTGTTGAGTCATCCATAGCCAGCTCAGTGATGGGTTTTGGGCTTTTCCGACCCCTCAATGGCACCACCACCACCACCAAATCACCCATTTCCTCCCTTTCTCTGCCTTATCCCAACCCCTCCATGACTGCAGTTTCCCCCATCTGTCACCACCAGGCATTTGTTGGACAAAAAAAATGTACTTAATTACCAGAATCTTAATTCCGTCTTGATTTTGACCTGGAATTTTCATCTTCTTCAGTATTTTGGATGGTACTTAAAGCTGTAGGCACCCAGCTCCTTCCTTTTCGGTTCTGCTCCTTCAGAAGGGTCTGGCCGCACACCAGAACGCTGCGAATTCAACGCACAGATGGCCCAATCGTCTTTGTAACTATTGCATTGCACCTTTGGGTGCACAAGGGCTTTATTGGTTTAAGATCTGTTTTTCTTGTGACTGGACCTGTTTGCTGGTGGACAGAACGTCCCTGTACTGGGTTTACTGGGATGGGGTGAGCTCGGTGTGAGGAGAGTGGGATACTTCCCCAATTTTCCAATGAGGAGTGAGTCAGGTGTAATATACGGCGCTGTTGGCTGACCTGTCCGTGGAGAGGAGCATTCTGGGTAAGGCTGGTGATTTTAGAACGACTTTCCTATTAACATCAAACACAAAAATAGCAATTATTTGTAAACTGCTCATTTGCATCCACAATGAACCATCCCTGCTCGCCCAGGGTGGAAAATAGCATGGCTTCTACAAAGAAAGATGATAAAAACACGCCGCTTAATCATGTGGCTAAACAAAAACCCGTATCCGCTTTTCTGTCAATTCCTGAGATTTAATTAAAACGCAGGGGCTGCTTCCAAACCAAACCAAACCAGCGCTTAATTATCACAAGTGTTAATTACAAGTGTTGCTTTAACGGCATGACTAATGGAACAGGACGGCAAGCGCCCTCCCCACAGCAAGCGGATTTACTGGGGACCGGCGCGGGATGCAAATTGAGGGCATCTCCCAGCTTTGAAATCCTGCCCCACCTCTGCTGCGGGTGAGGAGTGGGAACGGTTTCAGCCCGGGTTGGAGTTGGTTTGTCGTGAAATTCTGGTTTCTGTTTGAAACCGAGAGCGGAAACGGGGTAAACAGCTGAATCCACGAACCCTTTTCTCCCCAGTCGCGTATTCGAATTTTGTGAAATTAAAATTAAGCAGAAGTCGTCCTGCTGGGTGTTCACTTCCAGGCAGTCACTAACATGAAGCTGAAGGTAAAAGACAGGGTTAATCTGTGCATCTCTGGACCTATTTGTCCTTTCACCCATTTATTTGTGCTTCCTGTCCCACACCATCAGAATACCTTGCAAGTTCTGAGTTCTCCAAGTTTAAGTTGCAATTATTTTAGTTTAAAACTACTCCCTCCATATTCACGTGGTTATTTCTGTGGAGCAGAATAAGGGAGAATTCTTGTATTTCCCCTTAGAAAAAACACATTTCCAGGTGAAGCTGGAAATGATTTAAGGACCTTAGCCATAGCACAGCGATATTTCACGTTCACATTACTGCCCGAGCTGCAGCATCTCAGAGTGTTCTGCAAATATTGGTAAATTTAACCTCGATCTTCCCATGGAGCAGGCATTGCTACCAGCATTTTACGGACACAGCGAGATGGAGGGCTGAGCACCCTGAATCTGCACATGAAATCAGCAAATAAATGTTTTTAAATGAAATGCGTTGACTCAGAGCCCGTGGTTTGGTCAAGTTTGGGTCTGCGTTGACTTCCCTGCCCTCCTCATTGCTCCTTTCACTGTGGGAGGTGAAACACGGATTTATTTCTGGGTGTTATCATGGCCATTTCATGACAACTGTTGCGAAGAGCAGCCCGTTTTTGCCTTTTTATTATTTCCTTTATTTTTTTAATCTTGTGATATTAAGTTCCAGATATTTTATGCTAAACCATGCAGTTCAGTGTCTCGATCCGAGCGGCACGGGTGGGAGTCGCAGGGCGCTCCCCTCCACGGGAGCGGGGCCGGTACATCAGCCCCCCGCGGTGCTGTGGCGTTACACCAGCTACTGGTACACAGCATTTCTGTACTGTTTGTATTCAGACGAGATTAAGTCCCAGTATGATTTTACTCCGGCCTCCTCCAAATTAGATTAGTTCAAATCAATTGAATCTTTCTGTCAAAGCGGTAATTTGTCGCAGATACCTTGTGGGATCTACCATTGAAACGGGATCAGTTGATAGGGCATTCAGCAGGGGTGATCAGCTCAGTTTGGTGTTCATTAAAAATGCATTTCTGCCGCGGTGGATGAAATTCCTTTTAAGACACTGCGTCTGACAGGAGGAGTCCGAAGCAACGCGTTATTTACGGGTGTCGGGCGTTCGTTTTGGAAAAGAGCTGAGTTGGAAATCACGCGAGCATCTGTTACACAGTTAGCTAATGTAAATGTTTAGAAAATGCAAATGAAGCTCGTGATAATTAGCGATGATGCTTTTTCTACTTTTACTAATAAGGTAATGCTGCTGGCAGTTGCATTTAAATTTCGTGTGGAGATTCAAAGCGCTGGGGCAGTTTCCTGTTCAGAAGAGCAGAATTTGGGGTGAACTTGCTTGGCAATCTGGACCTTCCCAAAACTGGAAACTCCATTTCTCATCCCAGAACCATGGCCCTTTCTTGGTACCTCTGAACTGGGGAGGAAGGACCCCATATAATGGTGCAAGGTGGTGTTAGAGGCTGCATGCAAAGGCTGTTGTAATAGCATTTTGGAATACAGACAGCCCTCTCTGTGCCAGTTTTAGGACATGCAGACACAAAAATCCACGTCTGTCCTGTGTAGGGAGGAAGAACTGAACAGCTGTCAGTTTAAAGCAGCCTTTATATGGCATATTTCTTAATTTACGTGTACACTTGAGAAAGCAAGCCCTTTCTGAACGTCTAGGACCTGCTCAGGGGTGACACCTGAGCCTGTGTTGTTGGCACAAACCAGCCCCAAATCCTGGCAGAGACACAGGGAGGGAAGAACACCGAGTGTTAACAAAGGCTTCATTAATATTGATGTGTGATTCACATGGCAGCAGCAAGCGGCGTTATTAGCCACTATTGTTATGGCTCTGGCATTAATATTCAACAGGGGGGTGTGGGTATTGAAACTCCCTGGCTTCTGGGTACCCCGGCGGTCCAATAATAACGACACAAACTGGAGTTAGTGGGAGCCCGGTGCTACCTCTGTGCTAACGGGGCTGTGCTTTGCTTTAGGAAGATTTCCAAGCCCGAAATGATGTCTCCTGTGCAATGGAGGGCACCCGTGCCTTGCTCTGCCTTCGGGAAGCTGCAGATGAAGGCAGCACCACTGCTCTCAGCTCTGTGTTGGGTCTCTGCTGGGGGAACCTCTCACAGAGGTAATGTCATGTCTGGTTATCCAAAAACAACCGCCTTGCTCTGATCCCAGGGAAACATTTATGTGCTGCCAAATCAAACAGCAGCCCTTGCTTCAACTGTAAATAAGTTGATTTTTTGAAGTACAAGACCCCATTGATGCTGAGCTTCTGTTGAGTCAAGTATTTGCTCATCTGGGTTGGTTTTCTGTGTGTGAACAGCGAATCGCTCTGCCATTTGTATGTATGAATGATGTCGTGACGCAGCATTTGTGCACGGGTGCAGGCTGTGATCCATCCAGACACGTGGAAGATGACTTCATCCGGAAAAGCAACTGCGTTGACGTCGGTGGGACGAACTGCAACGCGTAAAGGCAAGTGAACACATGAAGCCCTTGCAGGCTGAAGTCCTCAGTGTGCAACTCGAAGGCTCCATTTTTCAGGCTCAGCTGGGGCTGTGTTCTGACCCTACCAATACACTGCTTTTTCACTAAATTCCCACTATCTTTCTAAAACAGATTCTTGTTTCAGCAAACAAACGTCTCTATGTATCTTGAAAAGCCCCTTGTCCAGGAACAAGCCGTACATTTCTCGATATCTTTATTTGTTTATGTATTTATTTACAATATGCAAGTCTAAGGCCTTTCCAAGCGTTCACCAGGTGCATTATCCTTACAGCACGCTACAAACAGGTAGATGCAGTCCTATATATTTTGTTTTCCCCAAATACCATCTACAGAAGTTAGCTACATCCTTATTTCCATAGTTTATAGAGAGAAGGATTTCTTGTTGCCAGCACAAAAGCAGGCAGTCCTCTTCACACCAACATTTTCTCAGCTGAACGTCCAGCTTAGTGCGTCCCACTGGATCCCAAGCTCCAAACCAAACCTCTGCTGAATCCACAGCCTTGGAGATGGGCTGTGACCTTACCACTTTGTCATCTCCAAAGCCTTTCCATGGCACCGGTGGGTTTAGATTGCTCTTTTCATCCTTCTCCAACAGCAGTGCTCCAAACTCTGCCAGTGCTTCCCTGCTGGGCCAGGTTGTGTAGGGCAACCCCGAGTGCTTCCCTTGCTGGTTACTGCAGAACAGCCCAGGGAATGTATCAGATGTATTTTGAAATGTTTTATCAGATGTATTATGAAATGCATTATCAGATGTATTATCTGATGTATTTTGGAAAGTTTTCTCCCGCGCTCCCATGCCATCCATAATTCATGGTGAGTAATGCTTACTCGTGCTGTGCCACCAGCTGCTCGTTGTTTTCCCACTGCTAGGGAATGACAACGCACACCCGATGCAGCTGGGCTGCCAGTGGAGTAACGTAACACATAGAAAGAGGTTGAGATAAGTGACTACGCAGAAGCGCTTGCCCCAGGATATCCAGGCGATTAACGGCATCCTGGAGAGCCTCATTCTGCCCCTCAGCAATAAAACACTTGAGCCTTCTTGCAAGTTCTGAACATTTAAGGAAGAATTGGCATTTCTCACCTGCAAGACCCTGTCTAGGCGTTCAGTACTGACTTTTCTTATCCTGCACCTCAGTCACCACCAGCATTTCTTCAGTATAGGCTTCTTTTCAGTGTTGTGTCCCACTGGCGGGTGAATCTTCCCGTGTTGGCTGTCACCACACGGAAGGTTTGCTCTTTGGTAGTTGCAGACAACTTATGGAAACCATCTGAAAATTAAAAACGGGCAGATATGGTCATTTCACACTGATTATTGACATGACCATATCCTACCTTAGTCCATTTTGTCCCCATCTGTCCCTCCACTCTGCTTTAGCCTCTAAATCTAAGCTCTACCGAGGCATTTTCAAAGTCAAGCCAAGATGAGACTAACCACACGTTCCAGTTTTACCCTCTCTTATTTCCCTGTCTCTCAGTGTATAAATGAAGCTGTCCTTACGCTCTGTGTCAACATTACCCTTAGTTTTACACAGAGCACTTCCATTTGCATGAGAGATGGTTTTCTTAAAAAACAGCCCCAGTTTTGCAATGCTTCATAGCAAATGGGGCAATGTGCGATCGTACATTAACATGAGAGGGGCAGTTTGCTCTGAAGCGAGTGCTACCCGGCCTGGTAGTCTGTGCAAAATTTAGCTGATGATAAGTCCATTTATCCTTTTGTATTCCCAGCTGAGACTCTCAATGCCCTCTTTTAATCAGAATTTAAAGCGAGCGACATGCAATCAGGGAGGGTTTTTAGAGAACAGTAAGACGCTTGTCGCTTTACTTCTGCACTTAACGGGGTTTCATTTTTTCCCTAAATAACAAGGGCACTCACAAGTGCTGCCAGGAAACACTCAGCCAGGCTGCCTGATGTGGAGCAGGACACTTTGCTGGAGCAAATTTGCGGTATTTCTCTATAGCTGCAGATTGGCTACAACTCGGTGGAGTCACTCTGGGGCTGCTGAGAGCTCGTTGCTATCCATATGCTCGTTTGTTCGCGATAGTTGGAAGATTAAGTGTGTTTTACAGGGTAATGGCTACTTCTGTTGCCATCTCACTTTAGGAGTCTGATTTTTAAGCCCAGTGCCAAGAAGTGAGTGTGTGCTAATACCTGTGTTTGGACCGTGAAAGGGATGTGGTCCCTGGGATGGAAAGGAAGCGTTTCAGTGCTGTCGTGGTAACATCACCAACCGTCAGAGGTAACCAACCTCCAGAGGTGTCCTGGTTTGAGCTCAACAGAGCTGATT
>NW_010184768.1:23884-28255 GCF_000695765.1 Mesitornis unicolor | reverse complement strand
TAATAATATATAATATAATATATACACAGTCACTGCTAAGTCCCTGACTAGCTGGCAGTTCTTTGGGTATCTTCAGTTAGGCAGCCTACATAGCTGCTAGCTCCAAGAGGAGTTACAGGCATTAACGTTGGGGGAGAGGGGAGAAGTCCCTTGTGCACACCAAGATGGAGCACTAGCTAGTGTTCATGTACTTGTGAAGCTGGAGCTGTGTCACCTCTCTGTACTAATTAAGAGTTACTGGACATCTGGCAACTAAGGTCAGTGTGAACTTTAATGTGGATAAGCATGGGAGGGTGGGACAGTAGACAGTTCTAAAGCAAGGGAAGAATCAGGAAGGAAAATAATGTTGACAGTGTGAACTTCAACAATCTGCATGAAATGAACATCCAAGAAGAGAATTTGGTGACTGTTCACAAATGATGCCTCCTTGTGAGAGAGCGATATCAAGGAAAAGGT
Organism: Mesitornis unicolor; assembly: GCF_000695765.1. NCBI lineage: Eukaryota > Metazoa > Chordata > Aves > Mesitornithiformes > Mesitornithidae > Mesitornis > Mesitornis unicolor. Next base: position 27,799 of record NW_010184768.1, on the reverse strand, counting down.
TTAGGCACTTACCAACTAAACACAGAGGTGTCTGGCATCTTGCTTAGAGGGACAAGCTGTTCAAAAGTATAGAAGAGTATTTTTTTTCTCTCTCATCGTGTGGCTGGAGTATTGGTTTCCTGTTTCCAAGATGGTTTGTTCATTTTCTATCATGCAGCCTTTGTATAAAACCAGAAATAATGCCAAAGGCAGGAATTGTAATATATACATCACTGATAGAATATGCCCCTGGACTACTGGATAATAGGTGTGTACTACAGTCTCTCTTTCCATACTTTAAAAAGACATTGGCAATGACTGTGTTTTGCAAAAGTGCAAAACAAAAGTGCAATCTTGGCTGTATGTGCTGGGCATAAAAGACAATCCTTCCATGACCCATGCTGGAGTCAACTGAAAAAGCTGTTGTCCTCAGTTATCCATTAATACACTTTAGCATAAATTTTGACTTGAAAATCTAACTAGCTGTCTGAGAAAATGCAATCTTTAAGTGTGAGTTTACTTAACCCACCTTCAATGTTGATAAAGGTAGCCTGGCTGCCTTGATAGAGATGCGACTCAGTATGCATATAGCTGTTTTTTGCTGATTTTGCTTATCACATGATAATGAGAGGCAGAATGACCAAGTGGATGGCCTCCTGCAGGTTTTGTACTGTATGCCTGCTGAGTCAAGCCTTTCAAAGAACTTGCTCATGTTTCTGGACTCCAGTGTGAAATGAGGAGAGTGGTAGTCAACTGCTGTGACTGAGCCAGCTCCAGATGTGCTCACAGTTCTGGACATTAGGAAATAGACAGGCTTCCAGACTCCTGAATAGGATTGTTTGATTTGTTTGTTTATTTATATGTTTTCTTCTAATTCAAGCCAACAATTGTTGATGACAGTAAAATGATGAACCCGTTGCAGATTTAAAGGTTTGCTAGGCTTATTTTTAACTAGTTATTATTAGCTTTTCCAGTACTTTTAAAGAGAAGTTGAACAAGGATTCTAAACTGGGGACACTTGATACTCTAATTACTAGGAGAGAGAAGAGCAGTCATTTTATTTTATTTTCAGAGGAAGGCAAACACAGTTGCTTTCTGAGGGATGACTAAAAATTAGATGTTAAATTAAGTGGTTATGATAAAAAGAAGAAGAAAGATAAAAACTATAACATAATCTTGAAGATCTTTATAAACAAATGAGTTGGTGCTCTTTACATTGTTCTCTTCAAGAAGAAAACAGTAAGAGGGGGTAGGGTAATTTGATGTCTAAATGAAGTAATCTTCATGAAAAAAATTATATTTGCTAAACTGTATAAGAAAAAAATCTAAGATAATATGGCTTTGTTCACAGTATTACATAAAGAAGATTAAAGACGGGAAACAAGCTGCTTAAACCCTGTAAACTAATTAGTTCAACGAATTGTTTTCCCAATGTTCATGAGATACGAAACATTGGCACCACTGTGTAAAATACACTCTGCCTCAGTGATCTTTTAAATTTATTTTTCTGTTAGTGCCATACGTGTATATAAAAAAAGAGCAGCCAAAAAGAAAGAGGTTACAGAGGGACACGAAAGCCTATCAGAAGATTGAAGCCGACATTTTGTCATCTTAAGCCTGATACAGGAGGGCCTCCTTCTAATGCCCATGTATTAATACCAGCTTCATTTTCTGCTGTCACAGACAACACTGCCCAAGTGATGAGGCCCAAAGGAATTTGTGTTGTTGCCCTGTGCCCAGCTCCATGCTAAGCTGTGCACAAGTGAGCTGACAAGTTGTTAATTAGCTCACCCAGTATCTGAGTGATTAGGGGGAGGCAGGTGAACAGGACACAGCATGGGCTTTGATTGCGTGTGTTATGATTGTGTTGACTGGATGGAGGAATAGCAATGACAGGTATTAGGCTTGGTAACTGTTTCAGCAGCTTTGGATTTTTGTCTTTCTCAGTTCACACACAAATTGAGTAACATGCCAATTCATGCAAGTGTTCCAGCTACTCTGTAGAACATACGTTTATCTCTGTTCTGAGTAGCTTTCCTTTAGTAAGGCAGTAGCTTTAATAAATGTAATTATTATCATTATAATTTTATAAATATAGCTTGATAAATTATATTTAGTTTGATGAATTAGTCTTTTCACTCTGCACTGTACCTAAACATTTGATCAGTTGTGTCCAGTATTGTCATATTTGTAAGAAGATTTTAGGCAGACTACCTAGGATTTTGCTGCTCTACAGAAATGCTACACTACAGCTTTCTCCTTTTTGACTTTGTTGTTGTTGTTGGGTTTTTTTGTGGTTTTTGTTTTTGTTTTGTGTGATATGACCATATGGAGCCCTACATAGACTTTCATATCAGATGAGAACATCAGAGAGTAGTGCTTGAGGGTGCCTGCACAGGTATAAGAATAGTTTTGCTTAGAAGAAATCCCAATATGACTTCAGGTTGTATTTTTAATAGTACTGAAATACTGTGAATAGTGAACATTTCAATTTAGACACTAGCCCAAGGGGTTTTAAGTAATATCTGAGAGGCACTGAATATATAGCTGGGATAATGCATTAAAGACATAGTGGATACATTATTTAACTGAGGCTTCATCAGTTGCTTTCTGGAGGTGAGGGGCAGAGAAAATTTTATTTTTCCTTTGAGTTTCATGATTTTTGATTTCCATGTGACACACATGACATTCTGTTCTATGTAAACATTGCAGAACTTGGGGACTGTTGGTATTTACGCTATTACTTTTGAAAAGAAGCCTGTCTAGCTTGCTTTGTTTTATTATGTTTTTAATGAATACAAATCCTTTTGCAAATGTTACAACTTAGGTGGTAATCATCTGCTGTATTTGAAGTTAAATTTCTTAAATATACTACTGTGGAATACAGGTTTGTAGCTTGAAAACACAACAATGGGTTTGGAAATGGAAAAAAGGAACCAGGAAAAGGAAAGGAGGAGGGAAAGACACTCAAAATCAATTACTGTGTCATGTCCTAGTTTCTAAAGCTCACCGGTAATGCCCTGTTTGGCAGCAGGGCTACCTAGCCAGTTCTGCAGTGGCATCTTCAGCAAAAGAGAATCTTACCACACACAAATCATTATTTGGCCAAAATAACAGAGGACAGGGGTACTCTACAGAGCTCGTACTCCTACTTGCTCTTTCTAAAATGTAAAAACAGCCTGGGAGTATTGGTGACATAGATTCTGCTCACTTACAGCTTTTAAATAGGAAAGTCAGATTCTAATTAGCACCACAGTCAGAACAAAGTGCTATTTTTATTACCCATTACAATGCATTTGCTTACATATGTACCCTGCAGTTACAGATGGGTTATTCATTATTTGTTTTTGTTGGTCACAAAGATAGCATTTGTTATTTATGATTTTTGAAGTTACTGATCTGAGCAATGTTATAGAAGCATTGTTCACAAAAACATGAGCAGACAGCACTTGTCAATTTTATGTTGGTCCAAATGAATTAAAAATCTGCGTAGTGAGGAGGATGATTGTCTCCTTTTAAAGGTGACAATATCGCTCCATCTTTCCCCTGGCAAGGTGATAGACAAGACATTTTTGTAGTCTGCAGTAAAGTAGGAATTTAGAAGTAAAAGCTCTTGATCTTAATCTGACATTTTCTTCAAAACCTGGAGCTACTACATGGCCCAATGCCATGACTGATTTTTCTTAGGTACTTCTCCTAAGAAAGACATTTTTTGTTACTTCCATTAGGATGTAGTGTTTAATATTGCTTAGTAATACTCCCTTGGAAGAACATATGGTACATAGTATTCTATCATGTCAATAAGAAGTAAACCCATGTGACCCTGGCCTATTTATTAAGACTGATGAACTCTTGTTAGTGTCTTTACCATTTCCCTCTTGCATTACCACTGTTTCACAAGCTGTCTAAAGGTTTGCAACTTTTATACTATATATT
>NW_010184768.1:23496-23852 GCF_000695765.1 Mesitornis unicolor | reverse complement strand
CGTAAAATCTATTGGTTGTGGGAGTCTTAGAAATTCTAAACTACTTCATGGTTTTGGTTACATTTGTTATACAGCCTTTTTTTTTTTCCACAGACATCTGTGTAGCTATCATCTGAAATTTATGAAACCTTTGTGACTAATCCCATAGGCTGACCTATGCACTGAAACCTTACCAGTGTTTGTTGCTGCTAATTATTCTGGGTAAACCTGTGGGAATTAGGCCCTTAATGAGTTTGAGAAAGCAACTGAAAATTTTGTTCATTCTCAAGAAGCTTACTTACCTCATCTTTGTGACTTCAGTTTAGGGTAGAACTTGTGTTCTGCATAGAGGTGGTGTCCACAAAAATGCTAGCTTA
>NW_010184768.1:0-23466 GCF_000695765.1 Mesitornis unicolor | reverse complement strand
GGGAAAGAGAGAAGGGACTGTATCTGGCACTGCAGAGTAACAAAAACAGCTGTGTAATGTGACACCAATGGGTTATTAGATATGACATAATGTATAGTATTTCTGTCATGGCATTATGTATCTGTCAGGGCTTTTGGCAGTCATTTTTTTCTGAGTTTAAAATCTTTCTCATGTATTTTCAGTGGGTATGAAATAAAATGTCCAGAAATCCCTCTGCAACCAATCATTTTTACTTCCTCTAAATATCTGCCTTTAATTGATGGCTTGTTAAACCGAGTTAGGAAGTTATGGGGAGCTCAGCTTACATTGTGTGGACACAGCCGTTACTTGTGTCAGCACAGATTTGGAAAGATTTAGGCAGCATGACTACATCTAAACAATTTTTTTTTTTGTAATTAGAAATCTGTGTAATTGAACACCTGATAAATTTATAGTTCCTCTTTTGGTCAGGAATACATCCTCTACCTGCATGTTTGGAAAACGTTATGTATGCCTATTTTCTAATGTTTGTTGAAGAAGAAACACATTAACAACAGTTCTTTTTTTTGTAATTACACAGGTATTTGGTTTTGAAAGCAGTTGAAACAACAAGCAGTCTCTGGTACTGTGAAAGAAAAGACGTGTTCCTACTACAGGGAACACTTTTTTTTTTTGGTAAAAATGAGATAATTTTAAAAAACAAACAAACAAAACAGAACACACAAAAAACCACAAAAAACCCCAAAAAACAACCCAAAGCAAACCCCTGAAAAATGCACTCCTACTTTTGCATAACTTTGCTTTAAGTAGCCTGTGTGTCTTGCTTAGGTACCTTATTAAGTCAAGTACTGATACCCTCGTTGGTTTAAGTATTTCTGTAGTGGTATATGATGTAGACATTTCAGATCAGCAGAAGTTATCTGGAAAAAGAAAATGTTATTCCATTTCAGCACAGGCTAATGGATTTCCTCCAGGATGTACATGTAATAGAATGTTAAAGGAGTGTCCAAATACTAAGGTCCTTCTTGACTTCCTGCCAGTGCTTTTAGGGCCAGAGACTCCAAATTTGAATAATTTGGCAAGATTTTACCCATACAAAACTGCTGATGGCATTTTTTGGGTTAAAATGAAACACTGACAATTATGATCTTTGCATTCTGTTCAACCACTCTGCAGTTTTGCATTGCTGCAGGCTGTGCTACAGAATTCAGGAACATTCGTGCTTGAAGTTATCAGTAACAAATCCTTGCAGTCTTCAGTTATTAGCTCCTCAGCTTTACTGAGCACTAACGTGGTTACTTCCAGCTGTTATTTCATGCAGCTGTGTATATTACTCTTAAGTATATTACTCTTAATTATTTTATTTAAAAAGCTCTTTTTAAAAAAAAAGTGTATACATGTGAAAATTGCATAATTAGTAGTTTAAGTACTGTGACTATAAATTGTTCCTTGGCAATGTGGTAATACCAACCTTTATAAATTTCCAAGTGGCTGAGCAGAAGAAATTGAGATTGAAAGAAAAAAAAAAAAGAGCAGTGTGAGGAGTAAATACAAATGGACCAAAGAAGACCTAGGAAATCCTCAGCTTTGAAAACAGGAGACTCTCTGAAGTGGGACTGCAAGTCACGAAAGGGAGGGAGGAGGACTACAGTTAGTAAACAGGTGTTCTTCTGGAAGCTTGGGGGTGATCTTCTTTTCACAAAAATCCTCAGGAAGGTTAGTATTTCCTAACAAATTACCTTCAACAAAGGTAGCTTTGATGATTTGAGGTCTTGCTGCCTGCAGCTGTCCATCATATCTTGCTGCTAACCCTGGTGCAGCAGGGGAGGTGACAAAAGGTGCCCATACCCTGGGACTCTGGCTTACCTCATTAAGCAGGCCGTGAAATCTTCTTTTGCTAAGATTATGGATAGGCACGGCCAAAGTGTGGACCTAACAACTCATTGGCAAGTGTTTCCCTATAGGCATACCATGCAACCATTTTCACGGTAACAGGCAGTTTGTGAGGACTGAGGTGTGCTGGGACAACAGTCACATAAGCAGCTGTAGCTGCAGCTGCAGCTTGGGGGATATGTGCTGGGCGCCCAAGGGTCAGCAACATATCAAATTAAACTTAAGTAGAGAATGAGTGGTTCAGAAAATGTCTTCGAAAAATTGTTTACAGATTTATATTTTGATAATGTGTTTTGCTTATGCAATTCTTCATGCTTGCTTTGAGGACTCTGCATCCTGTTTTTTTTTAAATCATGCATTTTACAGATAAAACAAAATAGATTCTTCTTTTTTTCACTTTGTTTATTTTCTCTGACAAGTTTTGATGTGCCCAGTCACAGGAACACTCTATATGGTTGAGAAGAGAAGGGATCAGTCTAGAAGTCTGCAGCTATCCTTTACTAATTTATTGAAAGCTCTTTGTTTCTAATAGGGATGTAGGAGGACAGAGTTGCGAGAATGCCAAGTTCTCCGAGTTGTACTTGTGCGTGTGCATAACTCTATCAAGTTCACTTCCAGCCATAAACTCATTTTACCATTTGAATTTCTTGAATTCTTTTTGGTGTATAATGTTCCATTGTTCAACCTCAAATTGTAGCACATTATCTTGAACCAGCTGAAAAGATCTGTGCTTTGGGAATGGGAGAAATAAAAATTCTAGTTCCACTTGTAATAGACTCTTCCCAAAGTGCAACTTGTTTTGGAAGAGAGGAGGGAATTTACAGTTAAAAGAATTTGCTTGCCATAAACTGCAGCAGCAGGAGCTACGATTAAACAAATTAGCGTTTTTATCTTGTTCTAAGATTCTTAGCAAAAATGTAAGGTGAAGGCAACATAGTTTGCTTTACAAAGGAACACGTGGAGCAGCCCAGCCACCTGAATGCTGCCTGAACAGATGAATGGTGTTTTGCATGTCATTGGAGACTTGTTCTCATTGTAAAGATTCCAGTGAGTCAATTTGCCAATGTTACAGTTAAAGCTTTTCATCAGTCTTGTATTTGGGTTACTTAGGTAGTTTTATTTCAGAAGTGTATGTAGCTCAGATTACTGATCAGGTTCATGTAATTGATCTGTATCTGTTTGTGATTCTACTCTTTTACCTCCCACATGAGTTGTACCTTTCTTGTGCAAATAACCTGCAGCTTCTGCCTCTGCTTGACCTTTATACTACAGATGTTTCTAATTAACTCTATTATGACAGGCCAGGAGGATATAGTTACAGAGGTTGACAGATCCCAGAGTCCTTGGAGGCAGTGTTCTGTCACCTGACACATTCTTTGTGCTAACATCTTTTTGGCATCTTTCCTAATTATTACAGCCAACCAGTACTTCTGTGTTTAATATGGAAAGTGTGGAGTGATAGTGTCTAAAAGTCAGCAAAGAATGCAGGCTTCTGAGAACCGAAGGGTTTCAGTACCTGGTTAGTGACATTGATGCTGCCATTATGCCTAGTTTCAGTTTTTTTCTGCATTTGGTTTCACTTCGCAGCAAAAATGCATTTAGGCTTTCTTTGCTGTTTTAAGTCACAAATAAGATTACACACACACATGCACACATACACACCCCCCCGCATGCACCTGCCCTGCCGCAGTAATTTATCAAAACTTAATAACTACAGTAAGGACTGTGATGCTCTTTCTTTCTTGGAAGATTTATATTGTAAAGATCACTGGCAGCCAAGCATTGACATGCAAGTTACTGTGGGGCAACTTCTTTGTATTACAGATTGTAAGGGGTGATTGTGCAATGTGATGCACATGCATCTGTCTTCGTATTATGTTTTTCCTCAGACTGGGTCAGAGAAGCATCAGTTAGAGAGTACTTGCATACACATGAGGAATCTCCTGTGCTAAATGAACGTGAGAGTTCCTTAGCTCTGGGTGAACTTCGCATTTAGCAGCATCTGGAAGAGCTGAACAGTGTTTGTGAAGAGAATATTGCACCTGCACCTGGAGATAGATGGGTATCCCTAAAATGTCTTTATAAACAGAACTGAAGATGCATGTACACTTCAGTAATGAATGATAGGAGATACCTTTCCAATAAAAAAAGACTGAGTCTTTCTTAGACTACGAAATAAGAGCTGCCCATCTAATGAATTTAAGATTGGGAATCTCATTCTCTTAGATCGCCCACTTGAGAATAAGAGTAATTATTTCCTATTGCTCTTTATGGAATACAGTTATAATTGCCTTACTGTAACACTGTTCACATTAATACTTAATTGTTAATGTCCTCCGAATTTGAGGAAATAATTGCCTCTTTATATTTCATCACCAGAGAACATTCTTACACTGGAAGAGTAGTTTGAATCACTGAATAAGAAAAAACTACATATGATATATCTTTAGCTGGGAAGGTATAGTTTAGATACATATTTTTATTTTCTTGAAAATTTTCCTATTGTCTTTTGGCTAGGCAAAAGTCTTTTAGAGGCTAAATTTCACTGATAAAATTGTTTATTGTACAGAATCAGGAACTCCTGTGTAGCGTATGTACTATAATGATGTTCGCTGGCAGAGAAGGGCAGTTGCTTTCTTTATCTCATTTGTACCTTCTGTCTTGTGCTGAAAGACACATTAGTAAGGATGGAAAAATTACACTGTGTCAAGGTCAGGCTAACAGTGGTGATCTGGAGTTTTCCCCTTGCAGATGACTGCAACTTCTTCCTTTGTACCAGACTCAAGTTCTTTATGAAAACATCCTTTAGGCATGGATTTGACTGTCCACTGAGCACCAAAATTTATATATACAGATATACTGTAGATACGTAGAGAACAGTCATAATGTCTCTTCACTTTATCAAAACAAGAAAGTACTTGTTTTGAAAGCATAGAAGAATCACTATCTGCAGTGATTAAAGCAGTTCAAAGCAGCAAGATCATCTTATCAGCCTTAGTGATGGCCACATTGTTTGAGCAGGGTTTTGTTTGGCAAGACTGAGCTAAGAGGAAAAATAAGCATGAAAGTCTAAGGAGGTGTACACCCAAGCAGCACACATTTAACACAGTCTTCTTCCTAAATACTGTAGAGAGAATATTCATGAGGATGGCAGAGAAGCAGGATATTCTTCATGTTTTTGTGCCAGTCTGTGAACTGTCCATTGCTATTGTTTAGACCAACTAGAGTGGAAGATTTATGCCAAAGTAGTACCAAGTACATATAGGTGACATCTTACCGGGTGTTTCCCTCTTCTGTTTGCTGATTCAAAAGAAAATTTGTCCAAAATATAGTTTGAGTCTGCTCTTTAGGATGACAGAGGGCCATAGGAGGCTAGAAAGGTAAGTGCAAAGAAAGATTGGTAGGAGATTTCTTGGCAGAAAGAACTCTTCCTTCCTCTTCAAGTTGCCTTACCCACTGGCTGGAGAGGTTCCCTGAAGGAAGTGCCCATGTGTTGTGTTGCTTCCTTCACTGGGATATTCTCACATAATTGTTCAAGATAGGGAAATTGCAAAAACAGCAGAGCTTTCCTGGACAGGGGAGAACAAGAAGGAAAGGAAAAAAACAGAAGAAAGGGGAAAACTGTCGTCGTCGTACTTGCTTCTATTCACTTTCTTCCATTGTCAAATGGAGATTAGCAGACATCCTATTGTGAGGATATTAACTTCATATTAAAAAAGTGTGTGTCCACCATCTGTCTAGAGGCAATGCTCCATAATGCTATGCACACTAGCATTCAGTTATGTTTCAGCAATTCACTTTAGGTCTATTTTCATGAAATCACTAAAGCACATTGCAGCTGTGTTCTCTTGGCGCACTAATGGTTAATCTTCACTCATGTGGATTTTAGCATATAATTTCAGGTCTTAGTTCTGTCGGAGCTGCTGATTCAAAGCTGGTTCCTAAAACCAAAATACATATATGTATAAAAGGGAGCAGGAGGAGAGATTTTATTGTAGGACCCCGGGGATTCCTTGTATTCAAGGAGTGTGATAGCTGAATACCAGAGAATTTCAAAAACACCTTTGGAAAGTGAGCATGCTCCCGTAAATAATGTTAATTGGCACAATTATGATTCAGGAATGTCTGTGGAAGGATTGCTTCTAGCATGAGCTGCTATCTTATGAAGTAGTTTACTGACAAGTGAGAAACTATAACATTAATTTTCTTCTGCTCTCATAATACAATTGTTTGTTTTCTCATAAACATCTTCTGCCTTCCCCTTGTCTTGAAAGTACATGCTAAAAATGTTGACATTAAAAGCAATTTTTTTTCTTCTCTGCCTAAGGTAGATTATTTAAAAGAAAAGCTTTATTTTTTTATTATATGGGTCTTAACTGTTTAAATCCGTGTTATAATCCCATTTTATTTGGTGATAAACTGGTTTTCAACTTTCAGGCTTTGGGAGAAAAAATATTTTCAAGAGTTCTGTGTTTTGATGTTCCTTTAAAAAACATTCAAGATAGATTTTATATATATATATATTTGTTCCATCTACTCTATACTAGCTGTGCACCTGACGTGTATTAGTTTTCTGTTTTAAGACAAACACAACTGGAATTCTGCAGAAACCAAAAAATAAATAGTGAAGCACATCTTTCTCATCAAAAAAGCCAGACAAAGCAAATAATCCCATATAAACAAACTAGCAAACCTGTTTCTTATTAAATACATGTAAAAGAGGCTGCGAAGTAAGTGCTAACCACATGAGAGATGAAATTTAAGAGAATTTAGGTAACAGGCACCATACGTTTTCCTAGCTTCAGTCTTTTAGTATATGTGCTTTTCTACCCTAGTATGTGCAGTCTGGAAAAAATCTGTTGCTGTAAAACAAGCGTTTATTTCTTTTCTTCCTAATTCTCTATGATTTGTACTGTACTGTTGCATCTGCTGGAACACTCTCTTCTAACATCCATGCAAATTATAATTTGTGCTGGCTTCATGACTGCGCAGGTGATTGTCACAGCAAGTGCTAGATGAATATACTTTGTGTGTCTGTGTGTGTGTGCATTTAAATGTAATAGATCCTAACAAACATAAAAGAGAAGTAATCCCCACTAAGAAATATTTAAAAATAAGGATCAGTACGTGCACATTTTGACTTTCTGTATTTGAATTAATAGATCTAAGTGGGATGTGGTGTTTTTACTTTGGCTGTGCTTAGACTTGTTCGCAGACCCTGATAAGTTATATATGAACTCTTTAACAACTACAGGGAGTCAGATCTGAGATTTTCTACCATAGCATGTATGTATAGACATGTGGTCAGCCATTCGCTTGCTCTCAACATCTTTTTCTGAATCCCAGTTACAGTTTCGTAAGTGTTATTATAGCCACAAGATACACAATGTGATCTGTGAGATTTTCTCCAGTGCATGGTGTAGGAGGCAAGGGGTGTAAAGAGCATGGCTATGCATTCCCTCCCAAGGAATCTGGAAGAACTGTTTTGCAGTGACCTTGGTCTGGTTTTTCTTTACATTCTTTGCTGTCTCTAAGCTGTGAGACTGATGTGTTTGGACAAACTCATTTTGTTAAGTGGAAATCCCCTTAGAAAACTAGAAGTAAAAATTGATGGGAACTCTACATGATTAAGTGTCGGTGGATTTTTTCTGCAACCTATAATGAATTTATTAGGAGCAAAGTCTTGTCAGTATTTTGATTATCTACTTCATATGTTTTCAGCTGGAGCGGTCTGAATTCTTTCTATAGTTACTGTGACACAATAGTGAACAGTCTAGCTTGGCCAACGTGTTAAGCCATGTTTGCAAAAAGAATGTGTAAATGATTTTCCTTTGCCAGAGGTTTTATTTTCAGTTTTGATAGCTATCATAAGAGAATCTTAAATATGCTGCATTTCACTCTCTCTTTTTAAAGAGGAGAAAGCAGCTGAAGGAAGTTTTGAAGGGAATAGAGAAAGGAATAGAGGGAGATATCAGTTAATTTCTGTGTAATTCTTCAGTTTACATTCTTTCTTTTGTGTGTGAGACAATCACCTGCCATGTACAATATTTGATTTAATCCCAGATTCTGCTGTAGCAAGTAATAAATGAGAAATTGAAGAAGGAAGTTTATTTCAGCTGAATTTTGTTTGTTTGGTTGAGGAGATGCAACCTGCAGCAACTTTCTTTCCAAATTTAGGACAGCTGAAAGTGTGATGGAAGCCCGAGTTGTATTGGCTCGCTTTATTACCTCAGTCAGTAAGTGGAATTATGTTCCAGGCAGGGAATGGAAACTGACAATATTTGAGGTGTGAAGCCAGGGCCAGAGTACTTTGTGGTAACTTCCTGTAGTGTGAGAGTGCCTCTTATTTGTCTCTCAGAGAAACTGTGTGTAATAAATTTCCTACTGATGCTGTATCAGCAAGTAATTGCTTTTACTGTATCTTAAAGCTTTTCGTACTTTGAGTTCTTCAGTGCTCTTTAAATTTTATGTATTGCTTTGAGTAACTCTCCTTCACACTTAAACCCCCTCCTACTTCCAGCCTTACTGAAATAAGAACTTACTGCATAAGAAAATTACTGCTGTGCTTAGAAGAAGTTTGTGAGCTAAACACTTCATTCCCAGATATATAGCTCAATACCTGCATCCTTATACCTTTAAAAGAGATCGTGAGTTATGTACAATTGTAGCATTTTCAGATTAAAATACCTTGCTGCCTTTCCTCTCCATGTTGCTTGCCCTTCCTCTAAAAGAAAGAGAAAATGAGATGGGGGGAGGTTTGTGGATTTATTTAAAACCAGACAAAACATAATATTCAGCTGTTGTTTGAGGAAACATATCCAGCTATATCATTCACAGATCAATTCTGGCAGGAGTTTTCTCAACCATATACTCTAGAACTAGTCATTCCATTGCTTACAGTTCCATTTTATATCAGTATTACATTCTTACAGTCTGTGGTGTTAAACCCAGGTGGTTTTATTTCTGAATGCTTTTTTAGAAAACATATTTTTAGCTTAATCTATGTCCTTGCTATGTAGTGATTTACGAGGTATTAGATTAATTTCTCTAATTTTTGGCTGAGAAAAGGTTTTTGGGATTGTTCAGAAAAAGGTTATACAGCTAAAAGCAAGAATAAGACTAAAATATACAGAATGAGGATCACTCCTTAAGGGAAGCAATTCAGTGTGAATATTTCCTTGTATTTGTTAAAAAAATACCCAACTTTTTTTTATAGTCACAGTATTAGTGTCTTGCTGTATTGAATGAACTTCTTGGGTTATGTTGATTTTGTGTTTTCTTTTCTTCAAGTGAACATGCAAGAAAAGAGAGTTTTAAAAACACACATGAGACTCATGAGAACATCACAAGTAAAATTCTAGCCACCCACGTGCTGATTTTTTTTAATTAACTTTTTTTAATCTGCAGCCCAAAAGCAGAGGTTTTGTGGAATCTTTCTTAAGATAGTGATAGAATTCACAGTGACATGAATGGAAACAGGTTCAGACCTTCTGTGTTGAATTGTTGTCTCTTATGCAGCAATGTGGGTGGCTTGCTTGGAACAGTTTGCAATTGAATTTACAGTAGTAATACCAAGTCAGCAGTGAAGCAGATGTTTTATTTTCTGTTTATTTGTTACATTCTTCAATGCAAGCCTTGGTGCTTTGGCCAGAAGCTTATTACATGCATCTAAAATGCGTGTGTTTTAATCTGTCAAAAAACTACATGCAGTTAAGTTCTTCAACATGAAGTATAATTATTGTAGTTTCATTTATCATTTGATATACTCAAGGCATATCATAGAATCGTATCAAGGAGAGCCTAAAAAGGAACAGTTTTAATTATGCAGGAAATAATTGATCAAGAAGTTACAGTAACTAGGACACACTGGAGTTTGTGTAGCCTGAAGCAGAAAGTTCCTTCTTCCTTTCAAGCCTTTTTACAAATATTTGAAAGTATTTGGTGAGAAATTCAGAACTCAATTTGACTTTCTTTGAGTCTGCAATATTGTAGGAGCCACTGCATAAGCTGCAGATGGTTATTTAAAGGTATTTCCTGTATTAGATCACAGAATCACAGAGTTAAAATTGAGTTTGTTACAAATCAGCTTGTTTAAATCAGTTTATCAGCTTATTGCTGTATTTGTTTAATGTCTGTTGTGCTTTAAATTGATTGTTACTCTGGTCTTCTGCTTTAGCAGGCAGTATTGACTCCATTGTCATTTACTACACTTTTCAATGGTACTACACTTTTCAACTAAAGTGACAGCTAATACAATGGGATGATGAGGGAGGAGTCAATGAGGATTGCATGGATGGAGGCATGGCCACCTAGGTGAACAGGTGGTTCTAGGGTCTCCTGTCCTTTCTAGGAGGCTCCAACTAGTGCAGGGGGTGGATGGGGGTAGCTGCCTTCCTGATGTTGAAGCTGAGTGGGTTGCTGTCAAGCCAGTTACCCAGTGCAGTACCAGGAGCTGTGCTGGGCTGCAGAACAGGGAGACTGATCAGGAGCTGTGCTACCCCAGGCCATTGTCACCCCATTGGGTTGGGAGTTGCCTTGTGGAGTGGAGAGAGAGAGAGGCTAGGCAGTACTTCCAAGGTGTCTGTATTTCTGAGGCAGAAAGCTAGTATAAGGACATATTTCCTGCGTTCAAGTCTGTCTAATGTGTGCAAGACCTAAGAGATTGTTATAATGTCTGCTGAGTGCTTCTGGAGAATGTAGGGCTGACAAAGCCATGCTAATGCATAGCTAGTGGGACTTCATGAACTGAATATATTAAAGTAAAATATCCTGTGGTACGTTACCCAGGCTTTTCTATTACCCATAGTACTTGGTTGCCTCTTTCTTTACGTAATTCAGAGATGACAGTAGTTACCCAATTATACTGAATAGCTGAAATTGTTAGAGGAAAATAAGTGTCTATAATGTAAAAGGGCTACATCCTTGACTGAGAATGAATTGGTGTCCAGTGTTCATAGCCTGTGAATTGGTCAGAATGAAATAATGTTGGTTACTGTTCTAATTTTGAGTAATGACCTTGTCTGAGTTGAGAAATAGCTGTGAAGGATCTAGATAACTGGAAATGAAAGACTGAAGATATTCAGATGAAGCTGCTGCTTTTTCTGGAGTGTTTCGCACCAACGAACAAGCTCTTTCAGAAGAATTTGAATTTAGTTGGTAATAAAGATTACTTGGGCAAGATAGTCTCAGTTTTTAATTTGAAGTTATCAGTTAATTGTAAGGGGAATGTGATTCAGAGTAACTTAAAATACTATTTTTCCCAGCAAACAATTTCTTTAAAATACAAAAGAAAGTTATATCAAGTTTAGATGTTATTTTTTTTCTGTTCTTCCTTTGGTGAATTATGTTACTCAGTCAACTTTTCAGAAAATTGGTTACACTGATATGCTTTCTATGTGACAGGCTGCAGCTAAACCTCATTATTTATACATATCTCACATCTGTATGATATTATCAAATCAATTTGTGCTGTATCCATTTTGCATTTGGGTAGTTCACACTCTCTTATAAGCAGAAATAGTTATCTGGCAATACTAGAAGACAAAGTAAAAAATGGATGGAGTCTGCAGCCTCTTTCTCTGTGGCAGTAGGTCCTTCCTTCATCCACTTTCAGTTTTTTCCTTGTCTCAATATGTACAAAGCAGATGCTAAGTCAAAAAGCAGAGAGACTCTTAGTTCTTTATAAATCAATCCTTTTACATTGTAACAGGCAGAAAGTTAAATGAGGGTAGGGAAAAGTCTCTGTCTTGTCTGACTGGCAGAAAAAGGCCATGCCTCGCTCTAATTGCTTATGTGGTGTAATTCTATTCAAAGGCATGGACTTGGCAGGCCAGTCTTGCCATAGCCCAGGCTAATGTAAAACAAAGCACAAGGCATTTCTTATGTTGCTGAGATACCGTTCATAGCATGAATGAAGGAGCAACATGTTGTTACAAACTTAGTAAATAAAGAGAAGAAGAAATCTGGAAGGTATCACTTGGTAGTGTATTGCACCTGTTTAGGAATTGAATGCTTGCTCTATGATAGTTTCATACTCTTACTGTCTAGTTCTGTTCCCTGATTTATCTCAGAAACATTTTTGCATGAATTGGGAGTAAGATGGCAACCTGAAAGAACAGGATACGAAATCAATCAGAAAAGGAAGTCAGAATGACTTCTGTGGTTATGTGAGTGCAGTTGGATGCAGTGGAATTACTGTTCCTCTCAGGCTTGTCACATGTTTGCTTGTAAATTATACTTTTCTTGTAAAGTACACAGGCGCATGTTGGCAGCTGATGCTATAGTATCCACTGTGTGCAAATTCCAGTATAGTCCTTCACTGCCAGTTGTCACCCACCTCTCTGATGCTTGTAGCTAATGCATTCATTCTCTGGAGTGACCTTCACTGTCCCTCATTAAAGAAGGCAATTTTTTTTTCTTCTCTTACTGCCTGATGAATCTTGCTTTTGAAACTTAGTTTGATTTTATTTCTAATTCTCAGCTGTGCTAAATGCACTGGGAATTAAATTACAAAGCCTGTGTTACCTCATATTCTGCAAACTAGCTCCCTGAGGCATTTCATCACTGTGCACACTTGAGACTTTACAGTGTTGCAGCAGGGCTGTAAAGTGCCTAAACAAAACATTATGTGATTATTAGAAACAAACAAAATTAAAAAAACCCAAACAAACAGTAAAAAAATAGGTTAAAAGGGAGAGAAACTCTTCCACCCAGGTTTCTAGGCAGAAATGACAAGTGCCGAATATAACTAGTGACATGAATATTTAGCAAGCATATCCTGGAGTCCTGATACAGCCTGCCTGGAGACAAGAAGGATTCCCGTGTGGTTCATCCTGCCCACTAAGGAGTGCTATTCTCCAGGCATCATGCTAGAGCCACAGCTGGAGATATGGACGGAGTAGGAGAGGGACATATGCTGCTGGAGGGGTCCCTAGCTATGAAGCAGGAAGGCAGCTGGAGTGGAGGTTAGCCATAGGCATCACTTCTGGGTTGAAACACAGTGCAGAAGCAAGCATGGAGAAAGAGGAGGAGGATATTGCTTTAGTCTCCTTTTCACCATTGAGCTCTTGCCCAGCTGAAAGTGATCTTGGTCACAGCAAGTTCTAATCTTGTATGAACATAATCTTAAGCTCCAGCTTCTCAGTGCCCCTTCTATGTATTACAATCACCCACTAATATGGATCCTGAACATTTTTTGTTATATCTTATATTAAATTCTTACCCACATTCTCCTTTTCTGTGAGGAGATTTTTGCCTGTTGTGAAAGGAGGTGGCCTTTCTTACATTTGGCTCCTGATGCATCTGTTTTGAATTTATTGAGAGAGTAAGAAAATAAAATCGTGTGTTTCATTGAGTTATATTTTTCAGCTGGTTTTTTTTGTTTTGTTTTTTTCATGAAAATAATAATTAAAAATCCGATTCAGGTGGACAAAAGCTATTCATAAGTTCATGTTCAATTCATTGAGTAGTTTTAGGGAAAACAGTTGCAAAAGTTGAAACAGTCATTTGGCGTTTAAGAAGAATATTTAATTTTTGAAGAGTGGTAATTAAATTATAGAAGTTAAGCTTTTCCCATGTCTCAAAGCCAAAAGCTGCACAGCAGTAATGCTCGTATGTTTATTCGTCCTGCATGCTACAGCTAGTTCCCTCCAGCTAATTCGTGTGGTGACTGCTTCAGCAGCGAAATGGTCTTGTGTAATTTCCTGTGTCTTCTGACTGTATGAAGTGATTTGGATGAGGTTCAGGTGGCACAAACTACTCCTGGTGTTGGCAGGTCTCCTGCCTGTGCAGCTGCTCAAAATTCATTGCAGAAAACAAAACTGGGTGTTGAAAATGCAGGAATAGCAGATAAATCTGGAAGTTAGATACACTGCTTATCTTATCTTCCTAATTAGATGTTTGTGTGGCCTCATAGTACCCTAGTATCGTAGTCATCAGTGGGTTGTTTTTTTTTCTCCACAGCAGTGAAATACTGCTCTTTTTACTAAGAAAAACCTGCGGTGAGACAGCATACAGAAAGTCTGTTATTAGGCCAACATTGGACCACGTTGTTCAGGTCCATCTAGTGCTCCATGCTTTGTTTTCATGGAGGCTATCTACCTACCTTTTCCTTTTCGTTACATAATGGACAAGAATGAGTAATATTGAGGAAATAATATGGACAGTCATAGTAGGGTCTAAGTTCCTGTATTTATTAATACATCCCACTCTCCCAGTGTCTTAAAATGTCTTGATGAGCTCCTCTTTCTTTATGTTAAAATTCTGCAGAAATTAGCTTCTTTGCAGAAGACAACAGGGGAACCCCTGCAGTAACAATCTCACCAGGGTGCTGTGACGTTGTGTGAGTCTCAAAGTAATATGGATCTTAGAATAATGTGTAGGCATGCTAAGTGGCTGGGAGATCCTCAGTGCATTCAGTTTCCAGATAGAAAGTCTGTAGGTGTGGGGAAAGGCTTCTTTGCATTTCATCAGTTCATAAGTTAGAGAGGCTGAGCCTTAAAAGCAGTCTTCTGTCATTTACCTTTCCTGGTGTGGGAGCTCTGTTTAAGTCAAATGAGCTCTGCTCTGGAGAATGCCATCTGGATGGAAAATAACATAGACTTCAGTTGTCAAAGACTTAGACCAAAACAAAGAAAAGTGTGAAACTGTTGTCACCATCCTAGGATTAGGACACAGCATCTTACAGCCCCTACATGCAAATACTGAAATAATATGACTCTACATAAGTATACTGCTGATTGAGTGTCAATGGAAGAGTTTGAAGTTGACCTGTAAAATCCTTCAGAGTAGGCTGGAAATGAAAATGAGAACAGTTTTGTAGATGCTGGTTGTAATCCTGCTAGCCTAATCCAAACCATCTGTTCAGAACATTTATCAGTGATATAAATCTAAGGCTTACTGACAGAGGGGATTTACAGGTCAAAAAACCTCAAGTTTTAATAAGTCATTGACAAAGGCAACTCTTCTGCACTGACCCTCCTCATAGACTTTGGGCCATCAGTGGGTTGATGAAGCTCATAACAACATTTGCTTACACTGAGACTTTTACTGTTTGTTTCAAGAGGATGTTAAAATTTTCTGCAATCTTAATGGGTACTGAAAGATCTGGGATGTGTATTTTAGCTGAAGCAGACATTGATTACATGCTGCTACTGTTATGAACTTTGAAAGTGGTGCAACTTCATGATCTACTTGTTCAGACAAACCCTTTTTGGCTCTTTGGCAGTTCTGAGAGCAGCTGTCTCTTCTGTTGTCTGTAGTGTTGCTGTGTAGTCCTACAACTATACACTGCTTTTAGAGTGGGGGTGAAGCCTTAGCGCAGAGACCATGTTTTGGAGTTGAGGAGACAGCTAAAAACACTTTTGCAGAAGAGGCCCACCAGCATCTCTGTGGAGTCTGGGAACCTCCAGGTTGATAGACAAAGAAGCAAGATCCTGAACTGAGTCAGATTCTGGCAGTGGCCAGGCTTTGTAGGAGCATAGACCATGCTCTTGACTACGGCGTCAATCACATCAATGTGAAACATCAGGCATCAACAAAGTTACTAAATTAAAAAAACAGTGCAATCAAAAGTTGATTTAGTTAGCTATTGGTTCTAATTACAGTGTTATTGAGTGCCTTCCTGGATTTCCTATCAGGAGAGTTGTTGGAGTAACATACATGTGTTTACCAAGATAAAGTATAGGAGGTGGACGTTAAAAGTGGGCTGAAAATCTTGCTAGCACAACAAAATTATGCAGGTGAAATATACATACTGAAGACTCAAAAACTGAGGTTCTGCTTCAGTAAGTCAGTGTAGTCATCTATTATAGGAGCTGGAATGCTGATGTTAGCAGAACCAAAATGTTGGTTTTACAGTTCATTAGCAGTCTTGGTGAAATGAGTAGCTCACTGAACCATCTCAAAAAGTTTCTGTTTCTAGAATCTCTCAGCCCCAACTACAATGTTGAGCAGAGACAGATAATATTTTGTCAGTTGACATTTACTTGAATGGAGGGAGCTGGGGTTGGGAAAAAAAATATTTTATCTTTCAGTACTTGCACAGTATTCTAAGAGCAGGGCATGGTTATTGTTTCAAGATAATTTCTGTTTGGCGAAGACATACATCTCCTGACAGGTAGAGAATCTATGAACTAGGTCTGTAGCAAGCTCTTTCATACATACACTCATTCCTTCTTTGGTTAAATGATTTCCAGCAACACACTTGACAACTGTAAATGTAAGCGTCCTGCACATCTCTTCCCAGAAAAGAGCCGTTAACAGTGTGAGTGGGTCTGGCCCCAGATGCACAGAGCCAACTGATTTTTGCTTATCCTGGCAAGAAGAATGTAAAAAATGTGCCAGCTTTCAGAGGTCAGAGGCTAAAATATGGATGTGTTTATTGCATATTTTTGTTGCTGCTTTAATAGACAGTTTGACACATTCTTTCGGTGAACTTTCTGGAAGACAAATAGCTCAAAATGGACACAGGAGAAATGGCTCCTGTCAGGATTGCTATACATATAATTGCCTTCATGTGTCAAGTGTATGCAGTGACTGTTGATTTTAGTTTTTTTTTTGCTGTTCAGACTTTTATACCTTGTTATTGATGAGGTATTAATGTGGACATTCTTAAAGGGAGGATGTTAAAGATCAGTTGTTTCAGACTTCACTTTCCCCTTGAAATGGCTGGTGGTATCACATTGTAGATAATTCTTTTGAAGACAGGCTTTTGGTCTGCTTTTTAGGTAACACAAAGTGTTACTGGTTCTCCATATCCAAGAAAAACTGGAGATCAGAATTTTTTTAGTCTATATGAATGCAATCTCAAAATAACAGAGAGAGTTTAAGGTAATTATGAATGGAACTATTTGCTTTATTTATACAGGAACTCCTTTAATATTTGGAAGAGTAGTTTTATGATGTGATCTAGCATTCTTTCTGCAGTGCATCATCATCAAACAGACTACAAAGCTCTCTTGGCATTTTTGCCTGAAGGTGGCTGAGAGCTGATTATTATTCTAATCAAGACCAGCACAATCAAGGGAGACAATTAGCTAGGTTAGGTCTCTGCTGATTTCTCCTGTGGTCCTAAGTATCAGATGGCCTTGAGCACTCTTGAATCCTATCAACAAGCATTTGAGTAATACCTGTTTTGCTCCACCTGTTGTCATTAAGACCCTCTTTTCTTCTATTGAAGTGCTTGGTTGTGTGCCTGCTTGTTTGTATTACACTGATACCCAAAGGCATTAGCTTCAAAAGAGAAAGCTTGCTAGCCTAAATAATAAATAGATAGTTTAAGTTTCTAGTGTATAGTATAAAATTTTAGGCATTATTTTGATATAGTATGCATGTGTTTATGAGTGTGTACCTAATTCTGTATTTTTATCAGTAACATTTATTTTCATATGTAGAATAAACACAATGCGTTTAAACAATCAGCTATGTTATTAAATATACAACTTGGATGTGTCACATGGTGAACCTTTGTGTTTGTAAATGGCAATGTGTTCCTTCTGCCAGCAGCCTGCTTCAGTCATTAATTCTGGTTTTCCCCTATTAATTTTGCACACAGTTGATGCTGTTCTGGTTAGCTGGATTTTATCAACCCAAGTGGTCTACTTGATATCTAAATGAACTAAATATTATAGTTAGTAGGCTAGATTTTGTCCTATTCATCCCATGTACTTATGTGCTGAAACCCGGGAGTTGCTCCCTATTTTGCCCTAGTGCAACAGAAGGTGAAACTTGATCCAGGCGTTTTTGTGCAGTGGACATTATTGTCTACAGATTCATGTGTAACTGAAGTAAATTGCAAGCTGTTAACTTAATCATCCCCTTTCTCTGCTGTATTCTTAAAAACCTTTATGACTCAATAATGCTTTTCTTCCTTTGCTTTTAGTGTACTTTTGTATAATCTGTGGTTTACTATTGTTAAAAAATGAAACAAGCCCAATGTATTTAAAATATAAAAGGCATGTTTGGCTTACACTTAACATAGGAGAAGAAAACGCAGAGCACAGAAGGTGATTCCCCTTAACACCTACGGTGACTCTCTGAAGCTCATCGGTACAATTAATGCAAATTTAATAATATTTCCCTAGCATAAAAATTAGTATGGAGTGGCACCAATTTTTAAGATTTTTTTTTTTCAGAATATGGATTTCTTGAGTTATTATTGAATATAAGAATTGCTTTTGGGGATGATCTGGAATTTTTACACCATTCTTAAAAGTCATTCATTATATCAAGATGATTCTTTTTCTGTCTTTGCTGATGGAAGAACTCAGTTTGCTAAGTGGCTGTTTTTTAGCTATGTTATCTTGCTACTGCTGTGACTGAGCAATATTTTGGGAACACGAGCTGTTTTTTTCTAGTGTTAGACAGCAGTATTCCTGAGTTTTATCTGCTTTGAAGAATTTGAATAACAATGTTCAGCAGACAAAAAAATCTTAATTTTAAGTATATAGAAATGAGTGAAACAATATTTAGCCCATCAACCCTAACATAATAAGAAGTCGTCTTCTCTGTTGTGCTGCACTGGAAAATTATCTCTGTTTCAGGCTAAGAAGTTTAAAATAATTGATTTTGAAAGGAAGAACAGGTTTCAATTAGCATTAATGAAAGTTTAGTCATTTGTAATAAATTAACAAGACTAGATATCCCATACCCCATGTGTTTTGAGCACACACATCTGGACAGACTGTATGTTTCTATTCAACACATATACATAACTGATACTAACCAGTGGAGCCAATTTAGTTTCTTGCTGTCTCTGGGTATTTAATCAAGAGCATAATCTCAGCACATAAAATTGAGAAAATTACAGGGGTGAAGTGAATGAAGCTTTAATGTTTGAACACATAGGAATTACATGCGGCCACCTACATTCAGATTACTGCTAAGATCAATGGTAGCATATTGATAAAGTCTTAGGTTGCTTTTGTATTGCTTAGTGTGGGGATAAGGTGGTGATGTCACAACCTTCTAATGGATGAAAGAACCATGCTTAAAATGTTATTCCTGGTAAGTTTTTCTTTTGTTCTATAAAGGGTGACCACACATTAAAGTAAAAGCTTTTTAACCTTTTCCCTCAGTAGATTGAGTCAAGTATTAACCGTTAAGGTATCTGTAATTCAGTTTCCTGGAGACAGAAACATTAAATGAAAGTCATAAGAGGAATGACTGTAATAATATTGGTAATGAATGATTCTCAGTATGAAGTTGTTATCATGTACACATTTTTCTTTGGCTGGGGTAGTTTTCCTCTGACATCAGCATAATAATGAATAGTTTTACACCACTCAGTAGTCCATGCAGATTCACTGCACTGTTGAATGCTTTTTGCACAGTTAAGCCTTAATTCAGGAAAGCATTTAACCATTTACCTAAATCCTTCATCTGAGTATGTGCCTAATTTTAAAACATCAGCTTAATTGCTATCTTATCAGAGCTTCTTATTAGAACTAAGGAACTTAATATTCACATATCTTTAACTTCTTGGGAACTTTAGAGCTACTGTATCAGGATGTATTTTTTACATTGGTCATAGCTGTGATTTAATTAGAGAATAAATATTAATGAACTGTTACTCAGACCATTCTGTAACTGTACAAAAGATCTCTTAACATATATTTAAGTGCATTTAAATGCCTGAGTTAAAACATATCAACATGTGAGTAAAGGGGAAAGTACACTAAAAAGCTGAAGATGCTTGATTACTAATGGAACTAGTTCATAAAAAGAGGCAAAATAACTGATGAAATGGAAAAAGTTATACAGCTTGATTCAGCAACTCAGCAAAAATGGTCCAGTAGCTTAGTAAAAGGCAATAGTTTTGTGTCGGTTTATTTCTTCCTGTAATCCAAGGAACAGTTAATATTTTTTAAAGGAATTGGGAGGTTCAGCTTGATTTGTTTCTTTGATGTAAAAGCTAAAATCAATAGTTCACTATGCTTAAATTAGCGTCTTAATAAATTAAAAGTTATTGATAATATGTTTAAAACTGTGATTTGTCTTTCATTTGACATATTTAATGTACAAAATAATTAAGATTTTTTTTTTCTTTTCATTTCATTGATGAATTGAAAAGTTAGGGAAACAAAGCAAATTACCTCCAGCTGTTCAATGTATTATCTGCAAGTCTGGTGAATACTAAAGCCTTAAATTGCCTTTTACTCCTGGGAGTTTTGAAGGCATAATTTAGGAGATTTTTCATTTGAGGGAAGGAGGAAGTGAAGGTCTCTACAGATGTTTTTTGCCATGTGGTAGGAAAAAGCAGGTGTAAACCAATATTGATTGTGTTTGCTTCACTGTAAAAATTCTTGCAACACATCTTTGGGGCATAGATAACCTCTCAACAACCTTAGAGAGCAAACTTGAGCAACAGAGGAATGTTCCTAACGAAGAGACCATCTAATTATGAAGTGTGCATCCCTTAAAGCACAGGACAAACTGGGTAAAAGTCTGAGATATCAGACTTCTAATAAACAATATCATTTCTTACCACTCCTGTTCTAAACAGTGCAGCTTCACAAATTATAAAGTACTTTATTAGCTGTGAAATTCATAGTACAAATTGTATCTCTTGTAGAAATTTTCATGTGCCAGGCTCAGAAATGCAGAGGGGTGGGTACTTTTCTATTTGGTAACCAAGCTGTACAACTCAGTGTCCGCAGACAGTACTGCACCAAATTCCAAAATTTTCCAGGGGTTCAAAAATTTATCAGACCAACTAATGAAGAAAAATCCATCATTCTCTCTTAAAAACAGAGAGTCCAAACCTCTGCCTATGCAAAATATTGGTGGCTGTTGTGAAAATATGCTGGGGAGGTGTGACTGTGTAGGTATTTAGTGTAGTCTAGACATCTTCTGTTGGCTGGTGTTGGGAGTATTTTATTTGCCTTGATGGGAATTTGCTTAGTGCCAGGTGATGCTGTGTAATGGGGATTTTGCCTGCAAAATTGATCTAAGTTGTATGTGCGGTCTCTTTAGCCTCAGATTATGTGTTTATGACCCAATTATATGCTTTAGCTATGAACGCTTCATTCTTGAGCTTTAGAGTTTGGACTTTTTTCTCCTTTATTGCTAAACTAATACTTAAAAGTAGGAATGAAATAGTTTGTATGCTCAACAATTCATTTTAACAGCTAAGGAACAATGTGAAATCTTCCTGATAAACAATAATGGTTCTTGCCAGACCTGTGCAATCCTTTCCTTATACCTGCCTTCTGATATCTTTGTAACAAGTAAGAAGAAGACAGTAAGGCAGGGGAAGTAACCTCTAGTTTGATTTGACTGTGATATTAATTAACAAAAATTAGAATCATAGAATGGTTCAAGCTGGAAGGGACCTTTTACGACCATTTAGTTCCAACCCCCCTGCCATGGGCAGAGACACCTCCCACTAGACCAGGTTGCTCAAAGCCCTGTCCAACCTGGCTCTGAACACTTCCAGGGAGGGGGCAACTGCAGCTTCCCTGGGCAACCTGTGCCAGTGTCTCACTGGCTTTGTAATGAAGAATTTCTTCCTAATGTTCAATCTAAATGTACCCCCTTCCAGTTTAAAGACATTCCCTCTTGTCCTATTACTACATGCTCTTGTAAACAGTCCCTCTCCAGCTTTCTTGTAGGCTCCCTTCAGATACCAGGAGACTGCTATAACATCTCTCCAGAGCCTTCTCCTTTCCAGGCTGAACAGCCCGAACTCTCTCAGTCTGTCTTCATAATAGAGTTGCTTTAGCCCTCTGATCATCTTTATGGCCCTTTGCTGGACACGTTCTAACACATCCATGCCCTTCTTTTCTTGGGGTCACCAGAACTGGATGCAGTACTCCAGGTAGGGTCTGTCCAGAGCAGAGTAGAGGAAGAGAATTGCCTCCCTTGACCTGCTGGCCAGACTTCCTTGGATGAAAGCCAGGACAGATTACCAGGGTAGTGAGCTTAGTGCATACCCTCCTTGCTGCCCTAAGAATCTTGAATTCCACTGTTTTGTGGTTACTGCAGCCAAGGCTGTCCTTGAGCTGCATGTTGGCCACCAGCCCCTCCTTGTTGGTGGGAACAAGGTCCAGCATATCAACTTTTCTTGTTGGCTCCTCTAGCACTTGGAAGTTGTCATCTATGCATTTCAAGAACTTCCTGGATTACTGGTGGTCTGCTGTGTTGTCTCTCCAACAGATACCAAGGTGGTTAAAAACCCCCACAAGGACCAGGACTTGTGAATGCAAAGCTGCTCCTGTCTACCTATGGAGGGCCTCATCTGCTTATTCTTCCTGGTCAGGTGCCCTGTAGCAGACCCCTACTACAATATCACCTTCCCCTGGCTTCCCTTTAGCCCTGATCCATAAGCTCTCTGTAAGCTTCTCACCCTGCCTCAGGTGGAGCTCCGTGGACTCAAGATGGTCCTTAATGTAGAGGGCAGCACCTCCTCTCCCTCTCCCCTGCCTGTCCTTCCTAAAGAGCTTATAGCCATCTATTCCTATGCTTCAGTTGTGGGAGCCATGCCACCATGTCACAGTGATGCCAATAACTTCATAGCCTCTTTATACCTTTCTAGTTTCTCTTGTTTATTCCCCATGCTCTGTGCATTTGCATAGAGGCATTTGAGTTGGGGCCCCTTTATGGTTGATTTACTGTCAGGAATTCCGTTCCCTTGCACTTCAGGTGCTCTCCTGCTGGCCTGTGATCCTTCTGGCCCAGAGCATGTGATACCAGCACTGGACCCTAAGTGAAATGGATTGAGGATCCCCTCCCCCAGCAAATCTAGTTTAAAGCTCTCTTTACCAATTTGGCAAGCTGGTGGCCAAAGATGCTCTCCCCGTTCTCTGAGAGGTGGATCCTATCAACTTTCAGGAGACCAGGTTTCTCAGAGCAAGTGCTATAGTCTAAGTAGCCAAAGCCTTCACTGTGACACCAATTTCTTAATAATATACTGATTTTCCCAATTCAGTTGTGTTGTGGTTTAAGCCCAGTGGGCAACTGAGCACCACAATGCCCACAATAGGGGGCTAGACAAAATAAGGACTGGGAGGGCTTTCTCTCACCACGGTCATGGGCAAAAACAGACTCATCATAGGGAGAAAACCAAAACAGAACAATTTAAATTTGTTACTGGTAACATCAGAGTAGAACAGTGAGAAATACAACTAGATCTTAAAGTCAGAACACACCCACCTCTCCTTTCTTCCCAGGCTCATCTTTGTTCCTGGTTTCTTTACCTGCCTTTGTGCAGGGGGGATGGAATGGGAGTTGCAGCCAGTTCATCCCATGCTGTCTCTGCCGCTCCTTCCTCTTCAAGTGGTAAGGAGGACTCCTCCCATACTTCCTCTGCTTCCACGTGGCACCCTTTCCACAGGAGAAAAGTCCTCCACTAAAGTCCAAATGTGGGTCTGCCCACAGCTGCCATTCCCCCTCACACAAACTACTCCAGCACACATTGCCTGGAGTCATGGCCTCTTCAGGGGTAGCAACCTGTTCATGTAGATCAGCCCCTCCAGTGAACCTCCATGTGCTGCAGGCAGGTTGATCTGCTCTCTCACCACGGGTTGCAGGGTGGGAATCACAACTCCACGCTCCTCCTTCTCCATCCTGAGGTCATTGCCGGACCACTCTCCATCA
>NW_010184767.1:5001-45419 GCF_000695765.1 Mesitornis unicolor | reverse complement strand
AAAATAAAATCTGTTCTAGACTATAAACAGAGAAAGAAACCTACCATTTGAGTCTCAAAGACTCGTATGGATGAGTTCCTATCAAAAAGGGAACATACACAGAAAAAGGTGGAAGTTTTCAAGTCCCAGAACAGCCTTCTGGTGCAGCATCTCCCTCGTGGGAAAAAGGCTGGACAGGCACTGAGGGGCTTATTTCAGTCTCAAAGTGGACAGAAAACTCTCTCCTTCCTTTCAGCCTGGAAAAAATGCAGATAAATTCACAGGATTCTTCCCCAGAGCACGTTCCTTAGGTCTTTATCTGCATAAAGACTGGTTTGAGAGGCCTGGAAGAAATCAAACTTTGGAAAGAAGATGTTTTGAGGTACCTGGAAATTTGCATGTCTCCAGCACAGAAAAAATGTCTTTTCAAAAAGAAGACTATGAATGGAGACAGGAAAATAACATCAGTAAAGAAAGACACATCCTGGGGGAAAAAAAGGCCCACAAATAGAGATGCCAAGCTGACACAGGCACCCATGTCTCTCCTTTTCTTGATGAGGAGTGACAACGGCAAAGATGTACTTTCAGATGGCAGTGACTTTTTTGAAAACCACATGGTGTGTCCTAGCCAAGCTGCCCCAGACAAATCACTGGTTTGATTTAATTTAGAGTCACATCTCTTTCCCAGGGAAGGGTAATTGGATCCACAGCAAAGAGCTGGGAAGGGGGCCTGAGATGAAACAAAGGAGGCAGCTCAGCTGCATGGGATGCTTGCTTTCTCCAGTGGAAATTTCTTAAGGAACAAAACCCTTTTGCACAGCAGGACCATTTCACTGGCCTGGTTTCCCACCACTGTTCCTTATCCTCTGATAATGGGGAAGCATGTTGGTTTTCTCCTTCTACAGTTAAATAAAGTATAAAATGACTATTAATTTCTAATGCAAAAAAGCCTGCAAAAGGAGAGCTGCTTTGGACTGGAGACCTTTGTGAACACAAGGTGTTGTGGTTATAATATGCTTATTTATGCCACTACTGTCCTGCAACTTCCAAGCTTGGTGCATCCATTCTGAGAGCATCCCTCAAGCTACAACTACCAGGCAGCACTGGGGACCTGGGAAAGAGAACAAGTGTCTCTGCTTCGCTGCCTTCCTTCCCTAGATCAGCTGGTCAAAAAGATAGAAAATGAGGAAATGGCCTCAAGTTGCAGCAAAGGAGGGGTCGATTGGATATTGGGAAAAATTCCTTTGCTGAAAGATTGGTTAAACATTGGAACAGGCTGCCCAGGAAGGTGGTGGAGTCCCCATCCCTGGAGATGTGCAGAAAAATGTGTGTCCACTTTGGGAAATGGTTTAGTGGGCATGATGCTATTGGGTTGGTGCTTGGACTTGATGATCTTAGAGGTCTCTTCCAACCTTAATGACTCTGTGATTCTATGACTGTGAGGAGGAGAGCTGAGTTATCAGTTCTTGGCCATACATCCCACATGGTCTGACCCATGCTGGCTCTTGGTGTGACCCCTCCAGCACAGCTGCAATGAAAGTGAAATTTGGTGCCTTACGTGATCTGAGGTTGGAATTAAAGCCATGCACTCACAGGAGGAACGGGTGGTTGTGGCTTTGGAGGGCTGTGGGTTCCCCATGGGCAGTCCCATGAACAGAGTACAACTGTCACATGTGCCCTTGTACAAGTGCCATGGCTGGTGGTTTTTTTTAAATCTGTAAATAAGTTATCACTCTTCTCCACCCTCTTTCTCCCTGCTGCACATTATTAAGTGCTCAGCTCAGAACTTTTCTTCCCTACATTTGTCATATGTGTAATTTGCACTTTTTAAACTAAAGTAAAATCCAAGGCAATTCTGGTTAAAGAGCAGTTGTTTGAAATGTTGATGCATAATAGAAACATTTCCCCTCAATGATGGATTTTCTTTTTATAACCAAGTGCTGTCACTATCCTTGCTTTAAATCTGGGCAGAATTTTCATAACTTTATAGTCTTTTTTTTTGGTAGCTGTGACCAGCATAGAAGTCAGTGGGCTCATGGTAAAGAGCAAATTTGAAGTGTTTCTTTCATCTTTTTTTTTTTCATTCATTTTTTAAATTTCATACCTCTGAATAATGGGACTGGTTCCGTTCACAAGACTACTCTACCATTCTGTATTGCCCCACTGAATGAGAGCTCAGCCTAGGAATTATTTTAGGAAGATTACTTTTAATAAGATCCATACAGTTCTAAAATTTAGCAAAATATATTAACTCTTCTTTAGCCCTTTGCTTTAGGCTGGAATTCTCTTTGCCCTTTCATGCCTGGAAAATGAAAAAGATGCTCAGCTTTCTTCCCACGAGGGAAAAACGTGTTTCTTCCTCTGTGTTTTTTAGATCCCGATTAAAAAAATGTCAGGCTAGAGCCTATTCATTAAAATATTGAAGTCATGAGGATATCCCTGCAAAGCTTTTCGGCAGTGTTCTCGCTGAAGATGGAAGCTGCATATAAAACTCTTCTCCCGATGTATTTATTTTTGTTTTTCCAGAAGAAAATGCGCACAGGCTCCACTAGAGGGAAGAGCCCGCAGCTGCGCAGCCCAGCGAGCAGCGGCCGCGGCCGGGCGGGATGCGCTCGCTCGGGGCAGGTGGAGCGGAGCCTTCGCCGCTCCGGGCTGGGGGCTGCTTGAACCCCATTTTCAGGGCAGAAACCACCTCAGCTGGAGGAGAGGAGGAGATCAGTTGGGACATTTATCCTCATGAAAAATGGATTTTTATAAAGCGGTCAAACGCTCTTTGATTCGTATTGATTAGAGACTCCTGGAAGAAAGCTCTCTAGTCTTTTAGAACTTCAGCTATGAAGACCTACCTTTGGTTTAGTTTTGAGCATTTTTCTTACAAACCAGGGGAAAAAGGGGGGTGGGGGAAGGCATAGAATCATCTGGAGCCTTTGGAATTACTGCTGGCTTGTGTTGCACTCAACAAGTCAGCATTTATAGCCTGAAATATTGAGTGGCAGGAAAATTGATGTCTTAGCTCGGCACTTTTTTAAAAAAAAAGCACAGAAATACATGAAATAGAGCTTTCTGTAGCAGGCTGAGGGCTAACACAATCTAATGTGATTACATGGCAGGGAGTACTCAGGGTCATTGTGGATCCCAAATGAGTGACAGCAATAAAGTACTTACTGACCCATTCGTTTCTTTTCTAGCACCTTTGCCAAGACCAAATGGAGCAGAGGACCAGAAGCAGGGGGTGACTTTTATGGGATGACAGAAGGGAGCGTTCAGAGACCCTCAGGAATAACATTTTGGGTAAGAAAAACCTATTGTAGTTCATTCTTAGCAGTCAATCATCCAGCTTATTGCAAGGAGAGTGGTAGGTAAACATGGTGAGACAGCAGACGGGACCCATCGGAAGGCAGCAAAACGCACATTAACAACCAGCAAATGTAGGCAGAGAGGGACCAGATCCACTTGGTTGTGTCCACTTCCCTTAGGCATCTAAATTCCCATAGATCGCAGGGGACAACCTTGTAGATTTAGCCTAAAAAAGCTTCCTTTGAACCCAAATCTCACTGCCATGAGTAGGATAGGAGAATGCCCTGATGCTGCAATTCTGGCTTCCATGGCTTTGCTAATGAAGCTCCTAAGATTCCTGCAGCCAAACGACCATTGCTGAAACAAGGCAGATCGCAAACACAGGACCAAAACCGGGACCAAAAGGGCCAAAACCAACTGTAATGGAATATTGGTTTTTATTTTTTTCGAAGGATTTAATCTCTTCTTACTTAACTCAGTGGCATAATTTCCCCCAGCTTTCTGGGGCTCTGGATTTTAGTTTCATCATAGATGAAGGAAGATAGTGAGATGATATCCACAGCCTTATCCTCAAAGCTGACAGCTACTGAGAAAAACCTTTCTTGTAATCTGGCTCTATTATACCGGGTTTAATTTAAAGCGTGTAAGATTTCTGCTCATGCCTAAACCCTGAATTTTGGGTGTGCTGTATCACAGAAAGTTATGCCTTTCACATGAATAATTCAGTCTGCTGCTCTCATGCATTCTGCTGCCAGCAAAATCATAATATTTTAGCATTTTTCAGACAGATCAGTAAAGATGCCCTTCTAGAAATGTACGGTTTCAATCAAGAGAGCTTGGATTGCAGCGGTCCCCTGTTTGAAAATGCTGCTTGGAAGACTGATTATTTCACTTCCTTCTGGACCAAAGCATACCAATGGTCCCGTTTTTCGACAGCCCCTCCACTCTGAATGCCAGGCCCTAGATGGGGCTGGGAGATTTGCTTATGTTTTTTAAAAAAGAGATCTGTTCAGAAAGGTTCAATAGCAAGTGACCATTTATGAATCTTCTCAGCCTTTTCTTCGAAAGCAGGGATAAAATTTTCATCAAGTTCAGTAAGAACCAGACAGAGGCAGTTATTTGAAAGTCAATGTGGTTCTAGTATAAATATGCCAGACTGGGATGCAAATAACCTGAATAATAATCTGGCGCTCGACTACTGAAATTGCAGCTTGGAGAAACCCCTGTTTTCCTAGTGCTTCAGTTTCCTCATCCATAAAAATATATGCTGCCAATCTTTGTATAAAACTTTTAAATTTAGAGGAATTACGAAAGATGACAGAACATATGTCTGGTTACCTCCTAGACCGGTTTTTACTGCTGTTGCTTTAACTGAAGTCTGGTACTCAAGGTCTGTATTACCCTGCAGTCCGTCCTCTTTGAGAGCGTCCTTAAGCAGGTAACGCTCTGCCAAGGAGAAAGACTGGGGATACAGGATCAGCACCTAAATCTAGTTAATTCTACTTACCCCATGCAGTTTGCACCGCAGTAGTTTCTGAACCGTCCTAACAACGTGGATCTGAACAAGCGGTGTCCACCAGTGCCAGTTCAGAGTGATTTTCCCCCTTGCTGTGTCCATCTCTAGGTCCCGATCCGGGTGATGCTCCGGTCTGAGGGAGGACCCTTGCTGCTGGCTTTGTTTTTAGCACAGCTGGAACACATGGACCTGGTCCTGTGAGCTCCAGCCTCACTGACAGCTGGCACGATTTGGTTATATTTTCCTTTTATTCTTTTTCTGGACTATATATAAAGCTTGTGTATATCCTATATCTACATAAAGCTTGTGAGCCTATCGGCAGCCTATGGATATGGTGAAATGATGAACTTTACCAAGAGAGAATGACAAAGCACACCATATATTAAGACTCCTGTCACTCTGCCCAGATTATCTTGTATTTGTTTTGTGGGCAAACAGCATGCTTTTAAGTATTTTAATCCACGGCATTGCAACCCACAAAACAAGAACAAGAAATGGGTTTCTCCTGGCAAGTCAAGTCAGACTGGATTAAATCCTCCTGTCTGAAAGGGACTAGAAAATACTTTCTTTTAGGAGTCGACACCTCAGCCTCTCTACATGCTAAAGAGGCAAGTGTGGGTTTAATGGCTATGTAGATAAGCCCTTATCTAAAGGATGCAACACTCAGCTTTACAGTCCGCACACTTATTTACTTATTATTAGTTGTTAATGGCTGCTGGGTTTACGGCACTTGTGCCTCAATTACGGTTACCTGCGGCTGGGAGCACAGCCATGCCCCAGAGAGCTCCAAACGGGACTTTTCGGTGACAAAAAAGGTGTTTTTCTCACGAGCAACGTGTGTCTTGGGCATCTAAAGCAGGGGAGACTCGGCTGCAACTGCATTTCAGCAGCGTTTGAGAGTGCTCGGATCTTGTTTAGGTTTCTTGGATCAAAGCGATCGCAAAGGTGATTTTTAAGTATATTTTAAAATTATTTCCTTATTCTTATTCATTTTTTTTTATTATTTTTCGTGAGTAATTTTCTCTCTACGAACTAGAAAGGCGGAGGGAACAGAATATCTGGGGAAAAACATCTGGACCCTTCTCCCTGATGCTGCCAGCGGGGGAGTGCTGCCCGCAAAGGGGTGGAAAGCAGCGCCGAGACCCCCACAAGGTGATGTTTATGGCACAGGAAAGTCCCAGTATCCCGGTGGACAACGGCCACGCTGTAAATACGTCCTCTCCCATCATGTAAGACGCTAAGGTCGTTATTTTTTGGCTGGAAACAAAATATATTACATGGAAACCGCTTTGCTAGTGGGCAGAAAATGCACACTGCTGCTGTAATGTTTCTCATTATATTTCCCCTTTGTTCATAAAAATGACTGAGTTATTGCATAATACAGGAATCAAGAAAGAGGGGAAATATATCATAAAGATGGAAACGAAGACAGCTTGTCAGTTATACATGTAAATGAAAGCTTGATTTCTTTTTAATGCAATTTCTCTATAAAACTAACCGTCTAAGTTAAAAAAAACCCAACCAACATATATTCTGATAAATAAATAGTCCTCCTCCTCCGCATTTAATCCAGCCTTGAAGAACCTCCAGAAACTTGTCAGATGGGATTTTGCCTTTCCTGATTCTTGATTTCCCCTCCGCTCCCCGAATTTTGTGTGCGTGCGTTTTATTAGGTTAATAAAATTTGGGTTTCAAGGTTTTGGACGCCTCGGGGGTACAATGAGCTCGGCCGTCAAACGCATCAAATAGCAAATGAAGGGATTTCAAAGGTCTCCAAAGTGTCCATAGCAGCAATTTGTAGCATCTCATAAATGCACTGCAGCCGTCCTGGCTGAAGTGAGTTCTGTCTGACGGTTTTCCGGGTGCTCCAACTTCGATCTGCTGTTTTATTCCGATTTTATATCGGTTTTAAATGCCCCGGTCTCGCTGTCACAGGGATTATGGTCAAATCCAGTCAAACCATCATCCCCAAGCGGGCTCATGCCGGTGTTACTCGAAAAGGGGAAACGGAGGAGGGGGGAACCCCAAACGTGTGGTGCGCTACAGGGACCTCCCAAAAGGGATCGAGAGGGTAAAAAGGAATGGGAGAAAATCCTTACCCAGGGAAACATTTTGCTATGTAAAGGTCAGGTGTGTGAGGGTGAGAGGGGAGAAGAAGAACTGAGTTTTAAATTTTTTTATATTTTTAATCCTTTTTTTTTCTCCCCCCCCTTTCTTATTTTTCTCTCCTTTTTTGTTGTTGTTTCCTCTGTTTTTTCTTATTTCAACTTATTTTCTATCACTAAACACTCCTGGGGTCTGCGCTGGGTGCGCAGGCGGGCGCCGGGGAGGGATTTGGAGAGACTGCGGGGGGTCCGTCGGTTGCTTTAGGCGCCCCCCCACCCCCGGTCAGGGGCACTCCGCTCCCCCTCCGGGATTTCTTCTCTGATTTGCTCTTCATTTTCCCCCAGCCTGCTGTTATTTTAGGAAATTTTAAAAAAAATCAAACACCAAAAAACCCAAACACTCCCTGGCCCCATCCCGCATCTCATCCGTGCGGGTCGCAGCTTCCCTCGGTTTTTTTTCCCCTTGGGTTTTTGTGTAATTTTGAGCAAACGAACCTGTGCGTTGCCAGCTTTCCCCTGCCTTTTCGCAAACCCAGAGCAGTGCCTTTGCACTGAGCTTCTCTAATAAATTACCCGCGCTCCCACGCGCAGATAAGCGCAGCTTTCTCCCCCTCCCGGGCTACGGGGGGGTCAGTAAGGGAGCTCTTGGGAACGGGCCGGTGTCTGCTGGAAAACATTGTCTGTCATTTGCTACGAACCCATAAAAAGGAAAAAATAAAATGAAATATAAAAAAACCTTCTGCCGGATTTTTTGCAGCCGCTCCTGCTGGCGGAGGGGGAGCATTAGAGCCTCGGTGACCCCCAGAGATGGGGATGGAGAGAGACAGTGATCGGGGCTACTGTCACCTTTAAAACAAAAGGGCTATTTTGGATAGCTCAGATCAGCGGCAGCTCAAGCTTTGCTAAGGCCCAGGTCTCTCCGTGAGGCTCTAACAGTGGTGTTAATCTTCTATTCGGTATTTACAGAGCCAGCTCATCCGTGGGGAGGTTGTAGGGGGGAGGGTGGTGGAAGGCAGCCAGCTCGCAAGAGAACGCTCTTTATTAAAAAATACGGAGTTGAGTTGCTTTTAGCAGTGACCCCGGAGCATTTCCCACATTTTCTCGGGGGGAGGGCAGCTCCCTTTGCCCCGGGGGTCCCCCACTCCCAGCTCTGCGCTCGCCGTAGAAGAGGGGAGGGGCGTCTCCAGTCGCTTACAACAGCATCTAACAGAGCCCCCCCTTGAATAAAAATCCCTTGCGGGAATCTGGGGGGATTACCTTAGCCCAGACGGGAGCCTAAGGAAGCCAACACGCCCCCCGCAAGGAGCACGTCCCCTCCTCGGCGATGCTTTCGCTCTTCCCAGCGATGAGCGGGGCTGCTTCGCTCTCGTAGTTTTTATTTATTCACGTATTTATTTGGTTTACGTAAGGAAGGTGGGAAGCCTTTCGGTTCGTATCAGCAGGCAGAGAGCATCATTTCGAAACGGGCAGGAAAGGGGGAGGACCGAGTGAATTGCGGAAAACTTAGGAGAAACAATGTAAAAAGAATTTTAAAAAGAGACAAAAATAGAGAAACAGAGTAAAAAAACCCCAACTCTCATCTTGCTTCACTCAACCTTGTACGAAATGCACTTATTGAAGAAATACCAGCACGGAACTCGCTCTTTTCTCCATCCCGCTTATCCCAGCCCGTGGGAAGGGAATTAATTCCTTTGAAAGGGCTGAGCCCTTGCGCGGGTGTACAGGGAGCTGCCTTTTGGTTCGTTTTGGGGCCAGATGGGCTGATGTCGGTATTTCTGTCGGGCAGGCAGTCTCCGAGGGGGTGGCGAGCGCGGCCGGCACCCCGTGCCCCTGCCCGGTACATCAAAATAAGCAAAATAGGGAGATACTGGGGTTCCGCGACCGCGTACCTGTCCCCGGAGGATGAGTTTCCGAGGGGTAAAAACACAGCAATGAGAGGGGATTGCGGGTCGCAAGGCTGCCCGCCGTGCGCGTTGTCCTGTCCGCGGGCGCGCAGCGCGCTGCCTGCCAAAGCTCCCCTCCCTGCCAAAGCGCGAATTTGTTGCATTTCCTCGATTGATTGTTTAGTTAGAGATTTTGCCAACTTCCTGATGGTTCATTTTCTGATTCTGCAAAAAAAAAAAAAAGAAAAAGAACCGCATTTCCTTTTTGACTTAAGAGGGAGAGAGAGAGAGAAGCGGAGGCTGGGGGCTGGTGGACTCATCGAGCTGTATGTACCCGACTTTTTCTCTTCCCTCTCCCCGTTCCGAAACCCTCCTCCTCTTCCTCTTCCTCCCCTCCGAGCCCAGGGTTGCACCATCCCCTGCCCCGCTCCCAGCTTCTGCCCCGCAGGAGCCCCCGGACTCCCGGGACGGCGCCGGGCGGGGGGGAGCGGCTCCGCTCTGCTGCTCAGCTGGGGGCTTCGGATTTGCTTCTTTTGCCTTAAATCGGTTTAAAAAATGGTTTTATTTTATTTTATTTTATTTTTTTCCCCCATTTCGCGCCCTATCCTTGCAGTTCTTGCGGCTACGACAAGGGATCCAACTGCAGAAAGAAAAGTAAACACATTAAATCTGTTCCACTCGCTTTTATTTGCTTCGGGTTTTCTGTTGTTGGGCTTGTCTGAGTTTATGTTACTATTATTTCGATTATTTCGCGCCCTATCCTTGCAGTTCTTGCGGCTACGACAAGGGATCCAACTGCAGAAAGAAAAGTAAACACATTAAATCTGTTCCACTCGCTTTTATTTGCTTCGGGTTTTCTGTTGTTGGGCTTGTCTGAGTTTATGTTACTATTATTTCGATTTTTCTCCTTTTTTTGAGAGAGCAGTAAAGGTACCCTTTGCACCGTTTCACCGTTTTTTTATCTCCTCTACCGTCTTTAGCTGCTGCCTTTAAACCTGCTACTTTTAAAGCTTTACCTTTCTCATAGTTTATTTTTATTCCTAACCTCACCGTATCAGAATACGCTTGAAATAGGGGGTAGTGAGGGTGCAAACCTTGGCATAAGCATAGCACAGTTTATAGAAAATTACCGTCCCCGTCCCCCCTCCCCTCCCGCCCCAGCTCCGCTTTCCAAACTATTTTGTGTGGCCTGATGTTTATCATTCACATCAGCACTGACCTCAGCCACGGCTGCAGCAGGTCAGGAGCTGAAAACGGGCAGGGCCCTATCCCAGACCTCCTGAAACCAGCGGGAGCTTTGGGTCAGGCCCTACAGAAATAAATTAGAGGAAAATCCTGAGTACAGCGTAAAGTAAAACATATAGGAGTCGGAGAGAATGGTGCTTTGTTCAGCTGCAACAGAGAAAGAGCAAAATCCAAGCTGCTTTCTGATAGTCTTACGTTCAAGGGTATTTAACTAAGGTGGAAATCTTAAATAATCTTCAAATTAGGGCCTGGTTTGGGAGTCAGTCCTAAATAGTGG
The DNA here is from genome assembly GCF_000695765.1 of Mesitornis unicolor. Taxonomy (NCBI): domain Eukaryota; kingdom Metazoa; phylum Chordata; class Aves; order Mesitornithiformes; family Mesitornithidae; genus Mesitornis; species Mesitornis unicolor. The sequence goes on along the minus strand of NW_010184767.1, from coordinate 35,117 downwards.
TCAAACTTTATATGTTCCACCAGTGAAAATGCAGCATAATTCATCCCTATATTTATATGTGTATATAGATAACCATGCACGCGTTTGTCAGCACTAATGCATGACTGCCTATGAATATGTCCCTAAAAGCATTCCTGGGAAGGTGCACACAGAGACAGGGATGTTTGTAAAGCTGCAGAAAGCAGGCACGACGTGCAAAGGGCATTTTGAAGCAAGGGTGTATTTATTATGTGTTTCTCTTCCTCCGTGCGCATCTCTGTGCGAGCAGCTGCGTCTGTGTGTGCCTGTGCGTGTCTGGGGTGTGAGCAACGTGGAAGATGAAAGCTTGTCACGACCACGCGTCAGAGAGCAGGGATTAGCGCATCTGAGGGTATTTTCACATTTCCACAAGTGGGTCACGTCTCTCAGGTTTTCTGCCTGACAGGAATGGGGGATTTCTATGAAGATAATAAATCTAAGCTACCGCATCAGTCGTGCACCCCACATAAAACCAAGAGTTGGACTTTAGGGGGCCACGTGCATCAGAGACAGGGACGGCTTGAGACAACGCTGCTCTTTCCAAGTGTTGACATCTAGCAAGGCAATCAAAATATTTGTCCAGCCTTTGCGACAGCATTTTGTTATTCTTCCATTGAAACTATTGCTTTGTAAATCTGTTTTGTTTTGGTTTTTTGTTTTTGTTTTTGTTTTTTTTTTAAACTGTTAAGGATAAGCAAAGGGAAAGAGAAAACCCGCCTGGTGCGAGGAGCGGGCTCTCCATTAGGTGGCACCGCGGCTTTGGCGGTGCGGGAGGGGACCGCGGCTGCGGGGTGGGCAGTGCTGCTGCGGGGCATGGGTCGGCGTTGCCATTCAAACCGTATTTATCTTTTCAGCACTTGTTCTGCACTTTTGGGACAATTTGCTTTAGCGACACACAGTTTAATAATTTTATCGAGTGGGTTTCTGTATCGGAAATGGGCGCTTTCTTGCCCTACACCGCGCACACTGCAATTAGAGGCGTTATAAAAATAATTGGTTACTACTTAACACTTAAAAACCATAACAACGATGTATAACAGATTAAACACAACCCTTTCCTGTTTTCCAAAGGTTCAAACACCTGATAACTCAGCCCTTACCTTGTGGGGTAGCTGTGTGCATCGACAAATGAATTTCACCATACTTACAGATTGTGGGTATGTTGTATGGCATGTAAAGATATGCTGGCAATAAGAAAAAAAGCCCTTTTTGAGCGTATATAGCACAGATTGGTTTGGAGATTGTAGATGCTATTTTAAATAATAAAATTCTAAAAATAATTGAAATTCTAAAAAAAACCCCAATTAGATATAAATCAATTAGGAAAAAATATTTTTCCACTCACAGCAACATTCTGTCTGTGGGAATTCTGCTTTTATATCTCATGCCGGTATCTTTTTTAATTTGGAAAAAAAAAATCCTTTAATTGTTAAAAAAACCCTTATCTTGTTTGCAAAGACAGAGATCGTTTTGATGGTAAAATAATTAGCCTAATTTAATTTACACTGGCGAAATCTCATTAACTAAATTAGAGCCAGTCCCTTATTTACAATGAGGTTAGTGAGAGCGGAATCGACCTCAAAACTGTTTGCTATTGTTTGTTTTGTTTCGTTTCTTTCCCCCTGACTTCTTGCTGTCATTTAATTTAAAGGGCAGACTTCACATTTATTCTCATTTGGGAAAAATGTTCTAAGGAATTAAGTCTGCGTTTTCCTCTCAAGCCACTGTGTTTAAAGAAGGACATTCCCTTCAATGGCTTTAAAAAAATCCTGATTCACAAAGACTGAACTGTGTATGTTGTCAAAGTTATGACCGGTAAGCTTCATTGGAAATGTTTGCTTCCTGTATATGTATATGATGAAATATCTATGCATACTAATGGCTAAAGAGATTTTAAAGCATTTATTTTGTTTTACCTAAAAAAAAATAAATATTTTAGACTATAAAATTTTACTGCATTAAAATAGTTTTCCGCTTTTGTCCTCCTCACCTTTCTTTCCCTGGATTAATTATCTAAGCGAATGTTAAAAGTCTGATTTGTTGGACTTCTTTTAATAACCCACACTGCTTTCCTGTGCTCTCATGGGAGGGAATATTCTGCCTATTTGGGCAACAGAAGGTTTCTAAAGCATTTTTATTTTATTTTTTCTTATTCTAGTGGGCACGTAGGAGCACTTCTATTAGAATTTGTGAGTCAATGACAAATAATAAAAAGAAAACATCATTCTAATAGCTTGGATTTCTACACTCCAGCAATAATAAATTGAGTGTTCATGTCCCAGATACATTTTAAAATGTAAGTCTTAAATACTTTCCCTGTAACATCTGCAAGAGCCCAAGAAGGTGAATTAATACCAGCATCTATATTGATATATCCAAAGAAAAGTGGCTTTAACACTCAGGAGCCCAATGGGAACAACCTAATCCAGTTCTGCACCAGTTAAGCACACTGGTGACCAAGATTTTGGTTGTTTAAAGGTCATTTTTGAGTCGAGGGACACACACCATAAAGCTCCGTGGCTCACTCCAGCAATTCATGTTGCATTACCTAAAGTTGTAGAAATGCAAACCATTTTTCTCCCCTTTTATCAGTTCGCAGCTGAAAGCAGAAGGGCTGAAGCCAGGGAAGAGAGGGGAGTGGGGTTTCCAAAAGCAGCACTTACAGTCATAACAGGGGTAATTCTGCAATTATCAGCATCTTCCATACAAAGGCACAGGCGCGTTACAATCCCATCTCAAGCTTTGTGTAACTTTTGCTTTCGTTATTTTTCCTTTTTATTAAGGTGCATTAATTAGGGGGGAGCGTTGTTTGTCTTTTTCTTGGTCGTTCAGCACCAATGTTGTAGCAAACTGAGATGTTTGCGCTGTGCTTGGTGCAGTAATAATGATACCACCACCCTGAGTCGAAACAAAGCAGGACTTCATTTGTGGGACAGAGAGATATGATAATCAGGGAGAAATCAGAGACCAGATCTGAAACGAGGAGAAATTGGTGAATTTCCATGAAAAATCAATAAGGACCTCAAGTGATTTTTATTTTCTTTTTAATTCCTCTCTCCCCTGGGTGGAAGAAAACTGATATCAAAGTCAACAGCCTCAGAGCTTACCCCGGTTTGTGGAAATTTCAACATCCATTACCTGCTTTTGACCTTTAGCAGCGCGCAAATGCTGGGGGAGCAGCGCGGCACCCAAACACAGTTTCTCTTTCATACGAGAAAAATCAGCCGGGAGAAATTAAAATACATTTTTCTATGACAGCTTGCGGTGAGAATCATCCCCCTTTTTAAAAAACACAAATAGTCAACGTGGTGATATTATTTAAAGCATTTTCGTGGCTTTTTCTAATGGGATAAGGCCCCAGGTTTGGTTGCAGCTGAAACTCCTGGAAAGTTCAGCAGAACAAACAAACAAACAGAAAGGGGATGTGTAAACTCTCAGGGGTCAGGTTGCCCTGCTTGCCTATTCATCACCCAGTGCCGTCTCCTCTGGTAATTTTTAACTGCATTTTAGGGTACTTGCACGCCGCAAATTGTTTGGTTAGGCTCCTCTTAATGAGAGAATCAAATATGCGCGGCGTTTAGGGGAGTGAAAGATCGTGGGATGAGGCTTGAGAGATTCAAATTGTGGTCTTGGGCAGTGATGCAAGCCTAAATAAATGCTTAAAGACTCCAGGAAATTTTCTGCACGGTCCTTCTAGTTAAAATAAAACAGTAGTGATAATAATTACAATAATAAAAAAACCATGGAAGAGCCTAACTCTGTTATAAGCTACCCGGGTGAAAATTGCATAGTAGTAATGATATACAGGCCAATTTTTAATAACATAAAGACAGCTACTCTGTATTCTTGCCTTACAGCACATCAGTAGGAATAGATGCCCTCACATAATCCTATAGAAATATGTATGGCTCTGCCTTCATTTAGGCTCTTGGTGGATCAAGGCTTTAGGGTGACTTCCTTTGCCATCACTACTGGCTCCGTTGAGGCATTTTCTTGCCTTATTCATGGTTTTGTTAAAAAGAGATATAACCCATAGACTGACCATAGTGCTAAATTAATGTGCTCGCATCTGCCTTCCCACCAGAGGTGTTCAATCCGCGCCTCCGGAGCAGAAATCCCATCGCAGGCAAATCTCAGGGCTCCCATGTGCAGCCAGTACGAATATGGGGAGAGAGGGGGGAAGTATTCGCAGATGAATGAAAGCAAGGAAAGTATTTTTGCCCATGATTAAAAAAATAAATTGGTTTTAAAAGAACATATTATATTTATTCAGTTTTGAGTTTGGCTGAGGTTTGTTATAAAAATAGTGCTGTAATTTTTTAAGAAACATTTTCTGTTTGGATAGATTAACTGTACACGCAGGCACTTTAGCTTTTGATTCCTTTCAGTAATATAGTAATATTCATTGCTGGCATCAAAAGCTGCTCTTAATATAAACAGTTTGGGAAATTTTTCATGCCAGGCAGATAAAATCTCTTTGAAATGTGGGGTGGTGATGAGCAACTGTCGGGGTATGCAATCCCCCCTCCAAGCTGAAAAGGCATCGCCTGCAGAGGTGAATCTTCTCCAGTGCTGCTCTACAAACACCTGGTGCAAAAAGTGCATTTGAGAGTGATTTTATTACCGAACCGGTTGATTGCAACAGCCAGTGCTGTGTGTGTATGGGACAAAAATAATACAGGTGTCATGGCAATGGAGGGTCCTCCTTCTCCCACTGTACATTTTATGGCTGGGACAGCAGCCTATGGCACCAGGCAGGACCCTGACACATCCCTCCCAGCCCACCTTGCATCCTCTGTGTCCTTTCAAGCTCTTGGAGAACTTCTTTGTTTCCTATGAAGTGTGGGAAAAGCTCGGCTGAAGCAGCGATGCTGGGGAGCCTGTAGAAGAGATGCTCTCCCCTTTCCCTCTGCTCCTGCCTTTGAAATAGCTTATTGCACCCATTGCTTTTAATTTCCGTGCTTGCAGGTTATTTGCAGCTTGGCAATAATTCCTCTGATGGCCTGGGAAGCTTATTTATAGTCAATAGTTACCTTCTGTCATCTTGTGAATGTTAAATCGGGGAGAGATTCACCTAAGTTAAATTCTCGTAGGTCACTGAAAATCCCCATTTACCTAAGCGGAGGCTGCGACCCCGAACAGCCGCGCTGCTGCTGTCAGACCAGAGTAAAAAATTTAAGAAAGGAGGAAAAAATAGCAAAAATCTGTAAGGAACAAATATTTCTCTCCATTCTCTGTGTCCGTGAGTCACTATGGAGGTGGTCGCCCTGGGAGCTTGTGACACCCGCACAGATCCAGCCCCAACGCGCTCGAGCATCCAGGCTCAGCTTTTGCTTGTGATCGTTTCTGCCTCGCAACACTCTGCTGTAAATCCCGCCGCATTTCTGAGCTGTTCGTTTCAGTCCTTTGTAAAAGTTGAGTTTGGGGGTTATTTTTTTTCCTTTTTTGGACTTGTTTCTGCTTCAGTACGTACACAGATGCACTGCCAACACAACTGCGAACGCACCCAAAAACTGAATGTTCAGTTAAGCAGCTCACTGCTCTTTTGACATTTTAATTTCACCTTCACTCTTATTTTTCTTTTTCTATTTTTTTTTTAAGGAGAATTAGTGGTAACTTTATCTCTCATCAAATACCGGGATTTTCTGTAATTCAATTATACCTATCTACGTTCTTTTCTTCTTTCTTTGGCTTTACTGAAGTGACACATAAGGTTGTATTTCTGTTTCTGAGAAAATTCAAATCACCCTGGAATTATTTGCGTTTTTCTTTGTGTATGCCCAATAATATCTGTTACAATTCTTCAAAACCAGAAAGTTCTGATCTGTTGTTTGTTACTTATTATTATTAAACCGTTTTAATGATCTTCCATCTTCGAAGATCGGTAATTCATAGCAGCAGCAGTGGTGATGATAAGAGAAATAAATATTAGGAGGCACCACCTTTCTGCATCAGCCTTAGGGCATAATTCGCTGAGGCTAACATCAAACCCAAAGTCTTCATTTTTAATACTGCTCTAACCTGAGACCTGCTGTTCCTGCAGGGGCTGGCCAGTGCGGGACCAGACTGGGTTTTACTGGTGGCTGCAGAGAGTTGCCTCTATCGATGGGATAGGTTATGAGGATGTTCTGTTTAACAAGCACCTAACCTCAAGATCTGGTCTCTGCTGGGAAACTGGACTGGGCTTTGCCCAGGGTGACTCTCCAGGACCCACCCTAGGCTTTTTCGGTGATGTGCCCAGCCTGCTTCCTCCAACAACCTCCAACCAAGGGACAGACCATTTTAGCTACTCTCTCTTGGAAGGGAGTTTTACCAATTTTCCTTCTCAGACACATATTGTCATCCTGCTATTAAGCTGAGATGTTCTTGCCCGGCACAACTCTTCCTGTCTCACATAGCTGGGAGGTCTGCCCATGTCCCAGGGGAATAACAGGGGGCATCACCCCTTCTTTGTACCCAAATAACCCTTTGCACCCATGTGTGGTGAAGGAGTCCAGCGATGTTGCTGATGGGTGCTGTTTTGGCATTAGAGGATGATGCAACCATGCCATTGCTGTTGATTTTACACAGCTTTGCTTGAAAATTATCAAAGGCAAGGATGGGCATCAGCGCACATGGCTGGGCACGCCAGGAACGCGGGCTTTCGCAGCCCTCATGCACAGCGCAGGTGGATTGGTATGTGGAAAGGTCACACCTACCAACTTCTTAGGCCTCTGGTGTGAAAGATAAAGCCATCTGGTCACCATTTGACAGCTTAAATTGTAATTACACCATTTGGCCTATGAATTGCTCTAAGCCACTGTTTGAAGCTGCCGTGATTCAACTATTCCAGCCCTGAGATAGGGATCGGATCATTCCCCAGAAGCTGAGTTACTGGAATTCATCTCGCTTCATCTCCTTGGCCTGCCTTTTTACCTTCCAAAATTTATCTCAGCGGATCCTTCGTTATGATTGTGAACTTGGCAGCGGTTGTTTAGCGTAAATAATTGCAGTCGCCGATAACCAGTAACACCTGCTGGCCCATTACCCGGAACGGGAGGAGAAGACGGGCATCTCCAGCAAAATTCCACTGCGGCAATATGGAAGTGTTTAAAGGAAGACCTGCACCGCTCAGGGTAGCAGAGATCTGAACCTTTAAATTACAGCCATTCCCAGCCTGACGATAAGTAAATAAACAATTCACAGCTGCATGGGCTAAACACAGAAACACATCTATCTCGTCCAGGCGTGATTGCTGAACAAGTAATTAAGTGCGAAATGTGAGCCCTCGATGTCAGTGTGAGATGATAAAGGTCTCCAGTTGTAAATTAACTGAACTCTGCGAGCCCTCGATATTAACCCTTCAGGAGCCCTTGGGTGGCAATGGGTGCGTTAGCATGACTCCAGTGCAATTTGCATGCAATTATTCCTGACATTTGCCCTTGGGAATATGGAGCTGTTATTTTAACAAATTAAAAAAACAAGTGAGGGAGTTGCTTTCTTCTCTCTGAGCTAGCACAGGGCACCCCCGTGAGATGGGAGATGCAGTCCCAGTGCATGGCTTTGCCAGGCTCATCCATCACATTCCCCTGTGGCAGTCTTCCTCCTGGCGATAGCAGAGGTGTCACAAAACCAAGATACATTAAAGGCTGTGAGTTGCTTGAGCACTGAGATAAAGACAATTGCTAGCTCAGATGGGCAGATATCCATCAACGCCTCTAAATGAGTACACAGAGATTCACCTTGAGCATAAGGATCCAATGAATGACCATAAATTGAAATATCACCACTTGTTAAGTGATTCATTAAACAGGTTGTGCTGGTTTTGTTTCGGTTTTGGTTTGTTTTCCTTTTTTATTCATGAATGAACTAGCTGAAAGGGAGCTTACTAGCAATTTTATTTTGTGTGGTATTTGATGATTTCTCTTAAGGGCTCTCCTCCTGCAGCCATATGACTATACTCAGTGTTCCTTTTCAGCTGCAGAGCTCTAATTCTTTTAGCTCACAGTAAAAACTTCAACAACGTGCATGAGTGTCCAGTTTTCAGCCCAAGAGACTGGAAACTACAACACAAATAAAATCAATTCAAAGTAGATTTTTTTAAACTTATCATTTTTAAGCCATACAACAATTCTTCAGATCTAAATACCAACTTTGAAACTTCAGGGGTTGGCTGTGCTTAATGCAGTTTTACTTATTAGGTGATTCATGAGCTTAGAGGACCTATTTGATGCTGGTTCTGGATTTGACTTGAAGCCCTGACTGTGGAGCAATGTGTAACTGTGCTGCTGGAGGACATGAGCAGGAGAGATGATGTAGTCCCACCTCAGCCTCCAAATACAGCTAAAGGAACTCAAAAACATGACTGCAGCTATGCTGTGGTCCATTTTCAGCTCCAGACAACTTAAGACCATGGTAAGAAGTCAGCAAAAGCAATGCAACAGAGCTAAATAGGCTGGGTTCTTGCAAGAGAGAATCTTTTATCTACTGAGCTTAGCACAGAAGTGATCCCACTGTCATTTGGCATAACGCATCCCAAATTAAACAGATAAATCAAGAGGTTATGTTGTTGCACATATGAGCCTGCTATGAGTATTTTAACTCTTGGACAAAGCTTGCTGAACTTGGCTTTTGTGCCGTAAGTATTTAAACCTTTTATCTAAGATTCCCTCAGGTCTCTATCACCTTTCCTAACAGTCTCCCCAGGTGGGTAGAAATCAGTAGAAGACACGGAAACAAGGCTCTGAGCAGCTGCAGTAGGTGAAGACAATGCAAATAATTTAATAATTTTTTTTTAAAGGGAGTTTAGTGAGTTTATTATGGGAATTACTTGACTCAGTATGTACCATAGAAGGAAATACATGAAATAATTCCAGAGATCCTTTCCAGTCCTATGTCCTGCTTTTCTCTGACCATTGTAGACAAAGAAACAAGCCACTCACACACGTCTTGCTGCTGGTCTTGGTACCCTGGGCATGCACTGAGCCCATACCTACACCGACAGGGAAACTTCCTAAAATTTTTCTCCTTAGATGGGTCTTAGCCTCGCCAGCATACCATCACTTCATTACTGTGCCATGTCTGGGCATTGCATTTCAGCCTCAGCCCAGGAATCACATGCAGCCCACTCCATAGTAAATTTTTATAGGGACCAAATGTATTCTTGGGTTCACTGGGAAAGGGAAGAAATCAAAACAAAACAAAACAAAACCAAGAAAGAAAAAAAGCCCAAAACTTCAGCTTCTTTCTTGCTGAAGCACATGGTTTGTTTGGGACTGGGCTCTTTATTATATATTTCTTCAGATTCAGTTAATGGGCTTTTCCTTTTCCTTTTCTGAAGCAAAATGCCTCTATTTCATGGCTTTACTTGAAGTCACAGCAAAAGCCATGCTCTAAACGTTGCAATGGGAGTCTGTATGGCAGGTCAGGAAATCAGACATCAAATCCCTGGTCCATCTCAGCAGCAACCCAGGGTTCCAGCCCCTGGGAATACATCACCAGTGGGGCAAACAGCAGATGGGGACATTGAATCACTAAACTAGGGACCTCCCGATTCACCAGAAAAGCCTTTTCTTTCCCCAAAATCCCCAAGTGTCTCTATAAAAAATCGCTCCGTTTGACACAGCTGTTTTTGTGAGAGCTGAAGACATCTAGAAGCCCGGATCATCCGTTTTAGGTCCTACTTCCAGTGAGGTGCCCTGGGAACTGGGCAGAGAGACAGTAAACTTCCAAAAAGCAAGCTGTGAAGGAGCAAGAACACTCCTAAAATGTCCCTTCTAAAAGGGAGCCTCCCTTCTGGGTTTCAAATGCTATCTTTGTTACCACCCTCGGTAACCTTTCTAGCAAAGAGCTGAATGTTATTAGAAAAGAGCTGAGTATGGGTGGGAAGACAAGAAAACAAAAGGAAATGGAAGTGCTGGAAATTGATTTTCCATTTGAATCTATTCTTTTCTCTTATTATTTTTTAATAAGGCATTTGATGAAGTTTATTGCGCTGCTTTCTATTTTCTTTTAGGGTGTGTTATCTTTTGTGACTTAGCTTAGACTAAAATAAACCTCAGTTACTAATTAAGGATAGAAATGGAAATCCAAAGATTTGCTTCTCATCAATGCCAAGTGGTAAATCCTTTAATGCTCTGGGATTTTGCTCTATAGCTCTAAATTTCCCATTGGTATTTAGTAATCTGCTGATTGCATTTACTTTAATTCTTTGGTCTTCAGACTTTTCATGTTAAGGCGCTCACTTACAGTAGCTCTGCGTGTTAAGGGCAACGAGTTAAAAGCTATAGGTTTTTTTTTTAAAATTCCAGCTTTGTTTTCACTATTGAGTTCCCAACTACTGTGTTATATCATCCTAATAGGAGTTGTACTCTGGCTGGACAAATAGCAACGTATTGCAATGTCCTATGGGAGCCATGACATCATTTTCAATTTGCTTATCTGAATTCTTTCAAACCAGAAGGACGATTGGTGAGCGACTGCATTGCATTTTTCACTCCAACCCACCTCTTCTTGCCATGACGTTATGGGAACTGTGTCACTGTGCAGCTTACACCCACTGCCTACTCAGATGCACCTACCTCCATCACCTCTAAAGGAAATGTAGGTCCCTAGTGATCCACAAGCCCCTTTTCCCATTCCCAAGGGTTTATTGTGAAGAAGAGGACACCACTTGCTTTAATGTGTGTCCCTCAAGATTTGCCTGCAGGCTTAGAGGCACCAAGGAAATCTTCCCAGAATCTTTGTGATAGGGTCTCATAACCTATCCAACACTGGCATCAACAAGAATAGAGATTGGTGAATCGATTTGGAGCAGCTTGGATACTTTTGGCAATGTTCAGGCTGCATTAGTTCAAGAATTATTTTATTTTTAGTTTTTAATTTCCTCATTCCAGCTGAGACCCAAAAAGTTGTCCTGTTTTCATGGGAGCTGAAGAAAGGATTCCTGATAGAGCTGGTCTAAGCTTTGCTGTGGGTACTTCTTTGCATATGAAATTAGGATTAGAGGCAGGAACTTTAGAATGGGAGAGAGATTGTGACATTTTATCCATTTTATTCATATAATTCTAAAAAATTACATACAGAGACTCTTGAATAAATGGTTAATAAATCATTAAGTGCTTTTCTAATTTAGCCCAAGCATTTAACAACTTCTGAAATCATGTCTATCTGTTCTCTGGAAAAGATAACCTAGACATTAAGTCTGTAATAAATCTGTAGCATTCGGCCAACTGAAATATTTTATTTTCCCTAGTTGAGGGTCTGGCCATCCTGTCCACTCTCGTTTTGCAACGAGCACCATCAAAGCGGGAGGGGAAGGCCATTTTTCACAATGCCATTTTTGTCATTGACCTACTTATTGCACTTATTCCAGAGAATCATTCACGCACTGAAAATGTACTTGCACTTTTCTCACAAAAGGGGGACATTTAACTGATCCCTGCTCAATACAGCATCTCACGTAAGCATCCCCCCTCACCTCCCAGCCAGGATGCACTGATGTTCTTTTAGGCTTTGCCACTCAGAATCTGGATAGTTTAACTCTTTCTAGCAATTTGGGTAAATTAGGTTTGAAGAAGAGATTTTAAACCTGTATTTTCTGAGTGATTTGTGAAAACAAAATCACTTTGTCAGTCTAGGCAGCTTTCCGTAAAACCAGTGCCATAAGCTCCTGGGCAGCTGAAACAGCTGAGTTGACAGAACAAGTGAGTGAGGAGCAAAGGCTCCAGCTCCCTGCAGTGGGAAAGACCTAACTGCATGAGGAAGACCTGTTTACCTCACCGAGATAACCTGTTTCTTTAAAAATAGCAAGGTCAGGGAGGCAATAAAGCTGTCAGCATGGCAATCGCAGCAGTGCTTGTGTTCCACCAGGCTGGGGACTGGGAGGGTGGGGAATTCACCATGAGGACGACCGCATTTGGGTAAACAAAGTTGTGGCAATATCAGCGTGCTATTATCTGCTGAACAGCTCTATTTGTGCCAAAGATATTTCCAGGTTAGCTCCTCCTAGGCCCATAAAAATCTTCATTTTATTCTTTTTGCTGTTTTTTCTTCTTTTTTTTTTTTCCCAAATGTAATGATAGATGGAGTGCCCATAAAACCTCACGGCACCATGTACAAAATCCCCAAGCCAGGTGTGGAGCAACTGGTCACCGAGCAGGCTTCCACCCTGTCCTAGGTTTGGCTCACATTTGTCTATTCTCTGGTCACTGGGATGCTTCGCTCTTTGTTCGCTGTGTAAATGAGCATCTGACTGTGGGAATATTTCGCACTGAAGCCCAGGCCAAGACTGGAAAACCATCAGATCTATTCAGCTGAGCAGCCTTATGAAGTACTTGCACAGTCCAGGTGGAAGCGCAGCCCAGTATTTCTATTGTGTTAAGAGTATATGTTCTCAAAAAAGGAAGACATTGTGTAGGGTTCACATCCTGCTGGTACATCGGATACATTTCAGCTACTGCTCTCTTCCTTTGGAAAGCGTTTCCCTTGGCCAAGTCTCCAGTTTGGCTGTCCTTGGACAAGAAATTGTAGTGATGAAACAGATTTGGCGACAACTTCTGGACATGAGTCTTTTGGGTCAAACTGTACGGTACTGGTACTGACTGTGTGTGTGCAAAGCAGTGTCTAGGAGCTCAACATTTCTTAGTATTTACAAAATAAAACAGACTTGTGCCACTGATACCACACAGCATAGTTTTGTCCGTTAAACTAGACAAGACATCAAGTCTTCGCCAAATTTTGGGGAAATTCTGGACTTTAAAGATATTTTTTAGATTAAAATGCTGTGAAAATTTCAGAGGTTGAGTTCAGATATGAGAAAGACCAAAAAGTGGCATTAGTCTCATGTAAGTGAAATCTGGTTGCAGTTAGTGCAGCTGCCGTTGCCTTGCACAGCTTTTCCCTTCATTTGGTGATAGTTCAGCGTTGCAGTTACAGCTCAAGGCAGTTATAATCTAAAATTCCTGACAATTATGCCTATCTCCTCTCAGCCTGTCCAAAATCACACACACAGAATCCCAGAACGTTAGGGATCGGAAGGGACCTCACAAGCTCATCCAGTCCAATCCCCCTGCCGGAGCAGGAACACCCAGATGAGGTTGCACAGGAAGGCGTCCAGGCGGGTTTTGAATGTCTGCAGAGAAGGAGACTCCACAACCTCTCTGGGCAGCCTGGGCCAGGGCTCTGTCACCCTCACTGAGAAGAAGTTTCTTCTCAAATTGAAGTGGAACCTCCTGTGTTCCAGTTTGTGTCCGTTACCCCTTGTCTTGTCATTGTTTGTCACTGAGAAGAGCCTGGCTCCATCCTCGTGACACTCACCCTTTATATATTTATAAACATTAATCAAATAGATGAAAGAAATCCATTTGAAAATGAAGCTTCAAATCCAAACTTCCATTGCTGTTAAAAAGGGTTAGAGATGGGCTGTGATTCTGAGCAATTGGATAGGATGAATTTGTGTTTGAGCAGAAAATTTAGCTGTGACTCAAACAAAACTTTTAAAGATTTTTGTATGCACCTTTGTTACTTTGCATAGTATTTCTGTGTGCCATCACATCTACTGATTTTGATGGGGATTGTACACAGAAATACTGTGAGACAAGGCTATTACCATGGACTATTTTTGTTCTGCGTCGGGGAGGGGGAGCAGTGGGAAGGGAAGAAAATAAATCCTGTTCTTGTATAATTTCCAGCTTAAAAAGAAATCGGAAAAAAACGTTTGAGAGTGCTTTTCTAAAAGGAATAGTTCATCTGAAGCTTGCCTGTCACTAGGTCCTAATTACCTGTTCATGTTACAGCTAATTACATTGATTCTCCATAGGTGAGGCGGACTCCTAAAGCAATGAAGGAATTTAAACAGAATGATTTTTCAGTTTGGGTTCTATTTACAGACTGTGGTATGTCAATTTGAAGAAAAGCCAGAATCTGAAACTGAAACGCTAGTGTTTTCTTCTTGCTATAATTGGAATCTTTCAAGACGAGATTTCAATGTTTGAAGGTGTTCACTGCAAGGTTTTGGTCCTTTCCCATTGAGTTTTCAGTGCTGATATATAAAGCAATAAACTCGATGTTGGCCACTGCCTTCTTCCATTGAACTCAACATGGATTTTATTCTTTGATTTCAGGCAGAGCACAATCAGGCCAATGCTTGACACTTTTGGCTGTCCAAAATACACTGTGGTCCAGATAACCTGCTCTGGATCTGCAAGCTTTGCTTTATAGGTATCACTGGCTTTTCTTGAGTCATCAGTAGAGTGTAGTCTTGACTGGAAACAAGAATTTCTCTCTCAGTTGAACAAGCTTTCAGTGATGACCTGGAACACTGCTCCTATGTGGTGCTTCTTGGAAGCAACCCTGTTTGGGAAGGAAGTTGAATTCTGTTAAATTTTGTGATGATAAAAAGAATCTTTTAATGAAGGGACGGGTTTGGCATACAACCCCTTTGCCTCAGGGACCGGGTGTGAAGTGAAGCAGCTCATCTTCCATGGGTTTGCCATGCTATCTGTAAGGGCGTGAGAAGAATTGTGTTTGTACCTCTGCCAAGCTGTTCCCTGCTGGTCTTTAAGAAACCAAGTTCCACAAAGCTCTTTCCTGCCGAGTGTTGCAAGGACTGTCTTGAATTTGGCTTCAGATAAATGTTTAATTCATTTTTTAATCTATCTGAGTTGCTTCACACTTCAAAAAATATATATATATATGCATGTATTGCATGGGGCAGAGGACCTACAGTGATGGCGATGGGGATGTTAATTACTGTGTGCTAGAGCGACAAGTCAGCACTATTTTAAATCCATTCTTCCATCCAATGCAACAGTAATATCTTCTGGACAACGGATTTTGGAAAAGTTTAAATGTTTGCTTTAGAAAACAGACATAAAGTTTCTCCTTCAAGGTGCTAAATTTGTGCTGAGCTGGTCCAAAACACGACTGCATCTGGCTATATCTCGTGTCTGCTACTAAAAAAATGTCCTAAATTCCAGACAACCTCTAGGGCTTTGAAATAAAACTCATTAATCCTGCATTTGAATTTAATATTTGAAATTTTATCCTAATCTTTTTTTCTTCCACATGAATTAACTTTATAAAACTTGGAAAGGAACACAAGGGTGGTTTTTTTTTTTCTTGGGTTTTTTTTTAGAGAGAGAGAGAGAACATTCTTAACAAAGGGTATAAAATTAAACTAGATTTGACCTCTGCCTTTAGCAGATTTTCCACCTGGTCTGTGCAGGAAATCAACTTCTATATAGCAGCTCTTTCATAAGGAATAACATACATGAGTCTTTAAGTGACAGTTTTTCTTGGGTGGACAACAATGTTAGTTACTTTTTATGATTAATTGATAAATGTTTTGATATGGTGCCTGGGCTCTGAGTCAAAAATCACTCCAGTTAGATGATCCAACACTTGGGAAGCTGAGCCAATTACAGCTCAGGCACAGTGAAAACAATTCGAAAATATTTGAGCCTAAAAATGTGCATAGCTGTTAAGGAATCTTACACGTGGGTGTATGGTGGTATCCTGAATTACAACTACTTGGTGGGCCAATTTCTGGAGGAATGCAGGGATGTGCAGGGATTCGAGACTCTTGCATCTATATTTCAAAAGGCTTGGGAAAACAGAAGAACCACATGGACCCTTGTGGCTGGGCACGTGCTGAGGAAAACCAGACCATGAGCCAAAATGTACTTTTAGTCCCCTGGGTTACACAAATCCCTTTGCTTTTTTTGGGAAGGCTTTGGGTTTCGAGTCTCGTTCTTCCCTTGACTCCAAACCTTCTCCTCTGAGCTTGCTCTTTTCTTTTTCAGGCTTCAGAACTTACTTTCTAGACTAGACTTCCCATCCTGTCCTCAGATTTGGACCTTGAATTTAAGACTTAATGTCTTCTGAATGATCCATGAGAAGCAGGACTTCATCGTGTCTGTAGCTATAGAGCAGGTTGGATGCAGGGTTTATGGGAGCAGCCCAGCAATGGTGCAAACCTACGCTAGACACAGCTGCTTCTTGTAGTTGAGGTCCTCTAGAAGAATAACCTACCTTGCAATTCGAGGCTACTTCCTCAGGTTATTATGGGAAAGTAAAAACACTCTGTAGTTTTCTTTCCACAGGTAAGTGAATATGGAGCCATTTTTTTGAGTGGAATTTTAGGGTCATCAACTCAAAGTCCATTCGGAAAATTCCCTGTTGCAGGTTGCTGATGACTTTGTGTGTGACACACTGCTGGCTGTTCCTAACAAAGTCAGGAAACAGAATATCTCTCTTCTTTTCTGATTCCCCAGCCTTCAGTGCCTAAAACATTACATGGAGGTTTTGAGGTCTGGATTTCAGTGCCACCACACATCTAGAATCAGGGAGGCAAACTCTGAACACCAGAAATCTTGGTGGTTGTTAGCTTCTTATCATAGACATCTGCATTTTTCATGGAAAGATCTGATCCTAACTCAAACATCTTATTGTCAGTGGATTTTTATTCCAAGGTGAAGATCAGGCATCACATTAGATAAATTAATGTCTAATGGATATAGGTACTCCTGGAGGCTATTTTACATCACTAAGGCCATCAAACCCTGCAGGACTTAGATCTGGACATCTATTGAAGATGTTCAAATAGACTTAGATCTGGATGTTACTCCATCTTCTTATGACCCTTGGCTTTTCTCATACTGCTGTGACTAAAGAAGGAGGTGAGGAGAGCTGAAGAATATATCTCCAAACAGAAAAGCATTTTTCCTATCCTTGTTTCCCAGTGAATCCACAAAAAGGATGCTTCTTCTGGTCTGCTCTGTGGTTAAAAATGCAACTTCTGTAGTAATTCTCTCATTTCAGGCACCATTTGAATGGCATGATACCCCCTTCCCACCCTCCCTCTATCCCTGACTCTGTTTTGTTCCTGGCTGCTGGATCTAAACACACTCCTGCTTTCACTTTATTTAACACTGGAGGATTTCATCGTTGCTGATACGAAAGGAAAATTTCTAACAGCACGCTGTAAGCTTTGCTGCTCGTGACTTCTTAATCATGCGGATTTTATTTCATGTTAAGCTAGCAACTGAACTCTTCTAATAAACAGAGTAAAATCTAATTAGGCTACTGGAGGGGAATAGAAGAATTTATCCTCCTCCAGACACACAGACATTAGGAATTCTTCCTCAAACGTACACACAGGCTTCCTGGCAGCTGCCTCATTCAAAGAGTGGCTAATGATCTTACTAATTTGCACTTAGCTGATACTGCTAGGAGTTCCTCGCAGATGGAAAATATACTTCTTTCATGAGATCATACGGGGTAGCATGGCCTCATGGATTGTGCAGAGAGAAAAAGAAATCCCAATTTGTAATCCCATGGCTCACACTACTCGCTGTGTGGTCTCTCCTTCTCTCTCAGTTTCTCCATGCACAATCTTACTTATCCAGCTCATTCATGGGATTGTGATGATTACTCAGTCATTTGGCTGTAATGTGTTTCAAAAGCAGAAGGCACAATTAAAGTGCTGAAGCACTGTGATTAGAGACTCGACGGCACCTCCAAAATACATGTATGAGAGATTGACATCAAAGATGTATTTGGCTGATTTCTTGACTTCATTGGGCTCATAATTATTTCAAGTATTGTTGGAAAGAGAGCTCAGAAAGCAACAAAGCTGTGCCCCAGATGGACCTAGGGAAAGCCAACCCCCATGCCAGGGATTGCAGCTCCCTGCACAGAGGCCATAGAGCTGGACTACACCCAACATGTCAGGGATACCTCCCTGCACACAACGTTTCCCGGCCTATACACCCATGATCCATCCAAAGAAGTGATGCTGTCTCAAGGTTTCACCCCTTACAACCAAAAGCAACTCATCCAACTGCTGGGTTCAAGCTTGGGTTCTCTGCTAACTCGACTGGGATTGATGTATTGTGCAAGGGGCAGAGAGTCCTCCAGCAAATTTCCTCACAGTTCCCTACAAAGGATGGCCCAGATGTCCCACAGCTGCCCCAACTGTCCAGAGATCTTCGACATCAGAAACCATAAAACATATGGCTAAAATTGCCTGTACAAGTGTGGACACCATGAAGTTAACAGGTAAACCTGAGGCACGCAACCCTTGCCAGGAATCACTACTCTAGGTTTTTTTCCCATGCCTGTTTATTATCCAGTAGACTTTCTTCAACTGGAAAGTTGTCATCTCCCTCTCCAAGGCTGCCTTCCTATGTTGCTTGTTAGGATTGTTCCTACAAAACCATCAGTCATTCCTTGGGTTTGAATGAAGTGCAGGGAGAGAGTATGGGAGTAAATGTAAAGAATGGAATAAAAGCTGGGGTTTGTTTATAGGTAAATAGGACCTGACCCAGCCCCTGGAAACCTCAGGAGATGTTTTTCTATCAACTGTGATAGGGCAGGGTGCCAACCAGCTCTGACACCAGAGACATAACTGGTTTGGTGAAGGATTCAGGTCCTGCTGAGCATGGGTTTGTTCAGGGAAGGGTGTAGCCACAAGAGTGAGACAAGACTTGTCTTCTTCTATTTCACGTTTTTTAAAAATCATGACAAAAAGAAAAAAACAACAAAAAAAACAATCCCAAAACAACAACCCTGCAGTGGACCGAAGCCGATGCATCTTTTGAGACAAGACTTGTCTTCTTCTATTTCACGTTTTTTAAAAATCATGACAAAAAGAAAAAAAACAACAAAAAAACCAACCCCAAAACAACAACCCTGCCGTGGGCTGAAGCCGATGCATCTTTTTTATAATACAATGAGGTTTTGTGAGATGGAATTGCTGGCCTGAAACCTGGAGGCAGTGCTCAGTTTTGACTTATACTTTATTCAGGCAAAACTCCAGTTGATGTGAGAGAGCACTGGGTCATGTTAGGATTTGGCCCGTGAGGACAGAGGAGAGCCAAGCTCAGAATGTCACATAAACATATTAGCTAGAGACTTGGCTTTCTCTGAGATCCCAGGGATGGAATAAGGCCGTGATCTAGTCTTCGGTGAGGCATATAAGGAAGTTAAACTTGTCCTGCATAGAGCATTAAGAGAACAGGATCCAAACATCTGCACAAGCATCTGTATCATCTCTTCCTCCTCCCAGAGATGTCTGGAATATATTGCTCTTTGTGTGACAGGTAGAAACCAAGCTGAAAACTGCTTAACCTGTTTTGCGTGGGTAAAAAAAGAAATCAAAAATCAAACCACGGCTTGTTCATGCTGAAGTCAAAAGCGTGTTCTTTCTGGTGATGAGGTATGAAGAGGGCATATTGTTCATTTAAACCACACTCTATAGTTTTTGCAGCAGCAAAGTATTTTTGAAAGTTTACAGCTGTAGTAGAAATTCCACGGAGCTTAACTGTCAGTTTTCTGCCAGTCAGAAAGCTGAAGGCACTCCGGTTTGGGCTCCAAAAGTGAAATCTTAGTGTTACACATCTTAAATGTGGAGCAGTTTCGAGAGAGCATCCTGACAGGTTTTGAACTCTGAAGAAATTATTTTCTGGTGCCAAGCTACACAGTCTGGGAAACACTGCACGCCGCACGCCACACTCGCTCCCTGTATTTCTGCCAAAAACCAAAATATATGTTAAAAAAAAAGCATTAGAAATATGGCCCAGGACTAAGGTTTGTGGGTGAATTTCAAATAGGAGCTCTCTCGAACATTTAATGTATTAACTGCCCGCAGGGCCATAAGAAGTTGGTATAGGAGGAGTTTCGTGTGCATGTGTATCAGGTAGCAACACCATGGAGAAAGGGAGAGCAAGGGCAGGAAAGAGATCACCTCAGATTGACCAAAAAACCTCCTACAGTATGGAGGAAATGATAAAATGTGGGCCATTTCACTGTGACTCTGTTAATCAAATGAGTTTAAAAGTGACTTTGCAGTGGTTTCTGAAAGGGAAAACATGGGCATCGGAGAAGGTGCAGATGCTGAGGCACTGATGTGGGACCTATACTTCAGGGAACAAGAATATATCAGCATGTCATGACTGTCTCCACAAAATGGCCAAAAGGAGAAGACTGAAGGAAGTTTAGAGTTACTTCTTCCCCTCCCCAAAAATAATGGTTATGAGATGGGAAAAAAGGCATTCAGACTCTTGTACTTCCTTTATTTAACTAGAGCTGGGAGAGAAACAGGCAACCTTTGCAGACCTTAATTGGGTTATTAGAATAGATCATCTTTAATTAAAACCGTGGGTGAACCAACTTGGAATTATGATGTGTAGCCAGTTAGGCAAGGAGCTGCACTGGTGTAGGCAGGTTTAAGTCCAGGGCTATCATGAAATGTCATTGCTTACATCAGCTACGGTTGGAAACAGCTCCCCAATGGGGAATAACTCAGATGTGGTTCTCAAAGCCCCCCTTAAGTGCCCTCCTCTGCCAAGGCAGAGCCAGGACATGAGGTGAGAGAACCTCTGAGCTCAGCTCCTTCTGATGGCCTTGCACGCAGGAGGCTCAAGATTTTAAAACACACTGTCATGAATTGGATGACTTTGGCCCAGTGCTTTCTGTTTATTGTTAATAGAAGTCAATAGAAGTGTGGAAAAGTACAAAATGTCAACCTATGACCTTATGAAATCCATGGCAGTAGGGAGAAAAGAAAGAAAACCCACCCTTTGGTGCATGCTTTGTCCCTCACGCAGTGTTGGTATCCAGAAGTAGAAATCCTTTCGCAGAACTAGGGCTTAGAAAGTCAAGAATTTTGTCACTCTTTATTTTCATTGCAGTTAGTTAAATCCTTAGGCTCCTGTTAACACTGAACTCCAAGTTGATTTTTTTTTTTTTGGTTAAAATGCTGAAACCTAATTTTCGTTTAACAATTTTCTGTTTGAGGCCAACGTCAAATTAGCGTGCTTTCCACTGGCAGACCCCAGTAATTTGGTAGGCAGGAGGCTCACACATACTTAAGTTATTCAATACATTTTGTTATACTCTGTACAAAAACCTAGTCAGAAAAGCCTGATTTATGATATTCCTCAGGTTTCCTGTTACTTTAAACCACTAACATCCTATGGCCAAGCCCTTCACAGGCAGCCAGCACATCTGGCCCAGAGTGGTTCTGTTGCCTATCGCCAAAATGCCATATTTATAATCAAGTAGTAATAGAAAATAAAGGATTGATTGTGGTGGAAAATTAAAAAGAAAAACCTGAAATAGAAAAAACCAAAGTTATCGGTGGACATTTGTAAATACGATTGGGTGTTTCTTTAAAAACATAAATCCCAGAGAAATAGAAGCATGTAGCATACAAAGAAGGCAGATTAGAGGTGTGCAATCATCTCTTCTGGACTAATTATAAACTACTGAGAGCTCTGATTTTCCCATTTCTCACATTTTTAATGTCTCTTTTGTTTTTCTTTTCTACAGACAAATGACTCCTGGCCGAAACCAAAGCTACACAGTCCATCTGAAATCCCACTTGTAATTTTGCAACTGCTTGTAAATGAGTGAGCCTGCTCCTCGAGAAATGTTTTTTAGCTGGTCTCCTTGGAGATTTAAGGCTTACGCAATCGTTGTGTCTGTGCTGTATCTGTGTATCCATCTGTCAAAGCTGATCAATGAGACAAAGTCTCCCAAAATATTAACTTCCTACATGTTTCATAAAAATAGTTAGAGGCAGAAATTTCATTTAATGTCCTCCTTAAAGGGAAAGCTGGAGTGGATTTCCATGCTGTAGAAACCATATGCAAATCCACAGGGCAAGAAATTAAGCTCACAGCATAAATCTTTAATTTTTCTTGTAAAACTACATGCTAAAAAAATAACTATATAAATGAGAGAGTAGAAAGACCTGCAAGTTTCAGACTGGGAAGTCAGGCAGTGGTTTGAGAGTGCCACTGCACATAGGCTGGCATAAGCATGGATTTCAGTTGTCTGTATTCCTAAAGGGCACAGGAAAATCTGCCCATATTTCTTCTCTGGAAGGTGCATTTTGCACAGATTCATTTTTTCTAAGGGACTCATAAAAGAAACGTGTAGATGATAACGAACAGATTCACAGCTGTGTCAAGCCCTGGAACACCGAAATGGAAATGTGAAGAGCTGCAGAGGTTCAACATCTTTGAAAATCTGATCACTGAATGTTTCTAGGCGGCTTCTTCTGCCAAAGGGATATGAAATTTTCCAAATCGGTGCCAAACTCTGACGTTCACAAACTGTTTCTCAAGTGGATTTGGATGATGTAACCAATAACCATGAAACTCTCCTCCACTTTCTAAATTGCGTCTGGTTGAGATGAATTTCTATATGGATAATACAATGAAAATGTGGAAGACTATACTTGTTCTAAACTTTATTATGTAGTGATATTATGACCTCTTTAAATTCCCTATGGTAGCATGGTGTAACCTAAAGCAACTGCGTGTTCACACATGAGAGATCCAACAGCTTTGCCACTTTGTTCTTAACTCTCCCTAGTAGATAAAGTAGTTGAAAGACCGAGCCAACTTCTCCATCCTCCATCCTCCTCCATCTTCCTTTTTTAATTCAAAACCATGGAGCAATGCTGATTTACATCAGCTGCAATCCTTGACTGCAGTTTACAAGATAGTTCTCAATTAATTTCCTGCATCATTTATCCAGAAACACACTGGAAGTGCAGCCTGACTCGGTTTTGACCTCCAACTCAGCAAGATATCTTCATGCTGAAAATTAATCAAACATGTGTTTAACTGCAAGAAAAAGGTGAAACACGTCTCTGAGCTCCAGATATGTGCCCAAATGTTGCTAAAACAGGACCTCGGGGGAAGCATCCACCTGGCTCGTGTGCTCACTCAAGATGATCTCTGCAAGACTAATAAAGGACTTACCAGCTCTTAGTGATAACAATGCCTCTCGTTGCTTCTTTTGGCAATCATTTTGCACGTCTCTCTCTGAAGAATTAGACCACAGCCAGTCCCACCTTAACTACATAATTGCTAGCTGAATAAACAGGATGAAATTGGACCGATGGTCATGTCTGCTGGCAGAACCGAGCGCTTTCAGTGCCGTAAGACTTGTTCCAAGTGTGCAGGGTGTTCAACCAGCCTCTCACGTCCCTCTGCCAAAATTACATCCCAGCAAATGTTTTTGGTGCTGCCCCCACCGTCACTACCAGTAAAGCACAAACCAGAGAGACAAATTCATTCAGATTTTAAATAGCCATCTTAGCAATGTTAATTGCACAATAAAAAAAGAATTTGTTCCAAGTGTGGAGCCAGCTATTTGTTTGTGTTCAATTCTGAGCCATGAATCTTCAATTTGATATTTAAACCCTATTTTAACAAACAAGATTTTCTTTATTTGTGAAGTGCCTAATCAGATGGGTTTTCTGAACTGTTCAAGCAGCTCTGAGAAGTGCAGAGTGAGTATTTCACTGCACTAAGCATAACTTTTCCCTATGTAAGTCAAACATGTTCCTTTATTATATGAAAGTGCTCAAAACTTTGCTTTCTCCTTTCAGTGTTGTCCTTAGTGATAAAAAGAAAATGAAAACTGGGCTCAAACAGCACTTGAAAATGCCATGTTAAAACATGGTGCTGTGGGAAATGCTTTCTGAAGCTGTGATTATTTTTTTCTGGCCACCGAACAAGGTACTTCGGTTGTAGTTCCACAAACAACAGTGTTTGTGGTGTGTATGGCTAATTCATTTACACATATATCTGAGATTAATTATCGTTCTGTTAGCTTCTGGTGTCCCAGTTCCCCACCAGTGAAATATGGTAATTTCATCACTCTCATTAGATAAATACATTTTAGAAGCAATGAGTTATTCAGATATTGTTGTAGTGGGGAGCTAGAAAGAACCCAATATTGTCAAAAAATTTATTCTGGGTTGCATGATTCCATAAATAGTTGCAGAAATAAGTAAGTAGGAAGAAAAATCTCAAATTAAACATTGCAATCTTGGGTACATTTTGCCCCAGTGCCCAAACACACATCTGTATCTATGAGCTTTTAGGTGTGACTAGAATGAAAGGCAATTAATGACACCATTCATGGAGAAAGGTCATCAGGAGATAATTCCATATGTGCTAAAACTGGACACTTATTGATAAATGTAGAATGAACGTTTAAATACAAGCATGGGTGTTGCACATTCACCTAAACCAGTTGCCCTTGGTCTTTGTTGGTCGAAGAGTCACTCTTTATGGTGCAGTGCATACCCAATGAGGCCACGCTCTCCCACCTCCAGAGCTACCTCAGATGTGAAGAACAGACCCATCTGAGTGACCACCTGAAGATATCAGGGCAAGGGGAACTCAACTTCAGGGTCTAAATCAGGTCTTATCAGCTGGGAAACACTGATAGAAGACGATTGATGGCATTTATCTTCTTCCTGGTAATGACCTTTCTGTAGCCATTGCTTTTCCTTCACGAGGGTTTTGGTAGCCCAAGAACAGCGGGAATCACTGTTTAGGTAATTGTGATTTTACTTCTTTTTAAATTTAAAAAAAGTAAATCAGAGCTAGTGGCATATATTGGACTGTCCATAAAGGATGTGTACACACCAGGCACAAGAAAGCAGCAATTCTGGAATAATTCTACAAGTGAATTAGTTCTTTGTGCCATTAATTAAACATCTTCCTGGTGTTAAACCATGAAACTGGCCCTTCTGTGACTGCACACAGAAGTTAATGTTATTTATTATTTAGTGGATTCTCTTGCTTTGTCTTCATATGACCTTTGTGTGTAAAAGAGCGTGAAATTAGGACACATGCAAGGAATTTTAGAAAATATTGCGTGTATAATTACTGATTTCTGACTAGGATCTGTGCATCAACCAAGGACATCATGCAGTGGAGCGAGTATCAGCAACAGCTTCATTTTTAGATTCTTAATTTTCCCCACTTTTCTTACTGTACCATAGATTTTTGTGGTATGATTTTATTCCTTTCCTCTTTTATTTTAATAATACCAATAAAAAAAGCAGGAAAAAAAAAGTCTTCATTGGAAATATTTGAAATATTCTCCCCTGGAAAAATAATATCCTGTAAAAGATGGATAGTCATGTAAACACATGGCTGCCTAGGACAACAAAACCAGCCTGGATTGATGGGTATGACTTCAGATGGCATAGCGGGGAGGCAAGAGAACTTCTGCAGGGGATTAATACTGCAGGTTTGAACCTCTGGGGATGCTGGTTCCAGTTTGGGCTCTGGTTGGGAGGGAGAAGAAGTATGGTGGTCTCATTAGTCCTCATTACAAAAATCGACCGCATGATTTGGTACCGTTGGCCGCCCTTCGTTAGATAAATCCGGGTCTAGAATAACAAGGGTTACTGCAGGCTGGACTTGAGGTGCGCTGGCAGGGAGGGAAATTTGCACAAAGCCTGGCTGTACCCAGGCCAGTGCTAACAGTCTCTTTACTTTCATTTGCTCTGAATTCACTCATATATTTGCAATCAAAATGGTTTTAAAGTCTTAAAAAAAAAAACCCAAAACCTTGGGGGGAGGGTAAAGGAGAGACAGAGACAGCTTTGAGCTGTAAAACATATAGCAGACCTCATTCCTGACAAGTTTTATTGCTGTTCAACTAAATCCCTCAAGTCTATCTTTAAATTAGCTGAATTAGAAAAGATGTAAAACTAATCAGAATACTGCCATCTCGATACTCCTTTGTCTGAAATACAGGAACTTTCTCTTCTGGTAGAATCATTACGTGTGTTATCAGTTATAAATAACCTTTTAAAAAAGGACTTGCAAATCAAGTAGTTTGCATTTCTTAAAAGAATTTATAATCACATTGGTTTTTCCCCAATTAAGCAATTTCAACGTTTCCATCCCAGCAAATTGCATTTGTGAAAAGTTATCTGGCTTTCATAAGCATTTTGCAATACAGTTCTTTACACACCACATCTGAACAAATTAGGGTGTGTGTATGCATGTATATAGGTATCCCCCTTTCTTCCCCAGAGAGTCTCAAATGAGCCAAATATTCAGCTGATGTAAATCAGTGTTGTTCCAGCTCCTTTTAGACCTGATATACTGCATTAAATCAACAGTCAGCCCTCTACAATTGCCTCCATCACTGTGCCTGGTTGAAGCTGTAATTAAAGTCTGTGTTGCTCAGGAGTCAGTACCCAGCAGCCTCGGAGGATTAATTAGGTCTGATATTTATTTCTTTTGATACAAAACCCAGATGTGTGCTGTTAAGCCAAAAACCATAGGGAGAGCCATCCTGCTGGTTTTTTTTTTTTCTTCTTTCCAGTGGACAGAGGAAAAGCAGCGTTGCCCACCCAGAATTAAAGCACAGAAGCAAATAATTATCATCATGGAACAATTTGGCAGCAGCGTGGTTTCATAATCCGCTAAGCCACTTTACCTGTCTGATTATGAACTAATTCAGATGACCTCAACTTATTTTCTGTAACCCAGTTTTAGTTTTGTAACCCAATATATATGTGTGTGTGTGTGTGTGTATATATACACACACATATATACATATATATACACACACATATACATACACACACAAATATAGACACACATGCATATATATATGTCTATATATATATACATACACACACATATATACATATATATACACACATATATACATACACACACAAATATAGACACATGCATATATATATGTCTATATGTATATACATACACACACACACATATATACATATACATGTATATGTATATATTTGTGTGTGTGTGTGTTGATTTATTTCTTTGAAAGCTAGAAAGAAAAATATGGAGGAAATGCTCTTGCCCTCCACGGTTATGGAAATAAATCAGCTTGTGTTTTGCTTTAAGTATATATTCTTCAATGTGCTATATAAATACCTGCCCATTTTAAGTCTTACCTTCAGATTTAATAAGAATGGAAAATAGATAGTGAAAGCACTCTAGTTTATGAACAAGTGTAGTACCATACTTGGCTACCACTATGGAAAGGACATCTCCAGCAGGAAAATGTAGTTCAGGTTTTCTGCTTATAAAGATGTAGGATTCAGGGCATTTTTGTCGTTGAACTTTGTGCTGTGGACACCCCTCTGTCAATACGATCTCATGCAGAAAATTCACAAAATTAGGCCAGCATCAGATGAATTCACAGGAACCATGAAGCAGCTTCACAGGATATCAGTTTCTGTGGCATTTCTTATTCAGCCTGTTCTTTCAGTGGGAAAAATGAGCCACTCCCGTAGATGTAGTTCTGATTTTTTTAAATTATAAAACAGAAAAACAGCAAAAATTGTGCTTTGCAACGTTCAAGCAGAACCTAATTTTTCATGTATGGGTGGTATTCATTCCCAGCCTGTACCTCCCTTATTTTCCAATGATAAAATGGAAGAAGTAAATATGCAGGAGTAGGGTTCACCCAAAAAACAAATACTGAAAAGAAATATGGAATGGTCAAACCATTACAATTTTTCCCTCATATTCCAGTTGAGAGAAAACTTTGAACATTTTCAAAATAACATGGAAAAACTCAAAATTTTTGCTAATAATTTCTGTCAGTCCTTCCTTATTGTGTACCTGGGTACTGCTTCAGAGCAATGAGGCTCCTGCTGATTTCTCTGAATTTTGGATGAAATCCCTAGGAGAGCTCTGAGCCAGTGATCTAATGATAAAGGACTGGAAAGCCCATTCCTTTTCTCTGATGCAGCCAGCCAGTGTATTATACAGCAGATATGCAACATTTTTCCCCTCTGAATAGTTCCTATAGAACTTTGTGAAGTTCAGTTTTTCTCTCTTTCTCACTGGCTGCATCATCTTACAGTATCTTCATCTATTTTAGTATATAAGGGGAAAAAATGGACTAGAAAACAGAATATCTACTTTATTTTTTTTTCTACTTTATTTGTTTTTATCCTCCTGATACTTGTTTTTCAGGTAGACTGTCTTGTTTTTCAGGTAGACTGTGCTTTTGCACAGTTTCCCGGAGCATTTCCTCGCTTCTTTGCAGCTCATTAAACTCCTTTTTTTTGTTGTTTATGTTGGGCTTGTTTTCAGCCCATCTATGGGGCATCTCACAGCTCTCCACAGCTCCACAAGTCAGCTGAAAAAACAAGCGCTCTCTTTTTAGCTCCTCCAGTCGATGCACGGCACATGGGGACTCTGGCAAAAGAGGGGAGGGAAAATCAAAAATAGGTAAAACCCAGTGTATTTGGAGTTAGGAGAAACTGCTACTGGTAGATGTCCTCGTCCTCCTCCCCTTCCAGGTTCTGGAGAACATCAGCCAAAGTGACCTCAGCGAAGGGGTACCAGGTCCCTCTCTGCTCTCCCCAGGTCTCTGCTATGCTTAATACTGTCAGAAAAGCCTCCAGCAAACATTGGTAATTGCAGGGAGAAAGAACACTGCTGTCTTTATTTTTTCTAACTTGACATCTATCAAAGTTAGTTTAAGTGTTCCCCTGGGTCAGCCGAGTTGCTGAGCTATAAACTAAAAATAATTAAAATAAAATATTAAAAAAAAAACCCCTCAAGTCTGCTTGCCAGGAGCGTATCGTCGGGAGTTAACAGCTCTCAATCATGTCTTTTGGAGTGTTAGGATAGCTGAAATAAGACAGGCAGGCTTAATACAACATTAAAACCTAATTCTTTGGTGTTTTGTTGCTACAGGCTTGATTCTTGCACTTTAGGGGAAAACTGATTTCTGTGACAGGCATTCAGAATTCAGATGCTTTTTTTTTTTTGCATTAATCCTATAGTTGTTAATGTCAATTTTATAGAGCTAGCTTAACAAAAAGGAAAGGTGGGGGAAGGTAAAAGGAGACTTTCTGATTAATATCTCTGATTATTAAAGCCTGGCCCTGACAATTCTCATAAGGCAGAAGACAAGTTACCTTTTCATACCGTAAAAAATGACTTTGCCAATTTATTGACCCCAGCTGATGTATCAGCTATCACCAAAATTGGAAATTCGAGTTACAATGACTTAAATTTTGGCTTAAACCCGAGCAGACAGACAGCATGTTCCCAGACTGGTCACATTCATAAATGTCATAAAAAACATACTTGTTCTATGACATGCATGAAATAAAATTCTCAAACAAGACATCTCTAACCAGAAAGGCATGAAGCAAAAATCTTTCACCACGTGACAAGGAATGAGAACTGCTAAAAATGGAATTTTGACATTGGTGGACTGCTGAAGTAAAGCTTCTCCAGGCATAGATTTAACACTTCTTTTATTATTTTTATTATTCTTATAGGCCATGGAAACCATGTGAGGTAAGACGAAAAAAAAAAGAAAATCAGTCAAAACATGGTTCAAAATTGTTCCAGTGTAAATTTAAAGAGAAAAAAATGAATTCAAGGATCATATTTAGGGAATCTGAGTAGAATCAGTCAATAAGAATGTGCAAATAAAGAATCAACGTGGGTTGTCTAACAGAGTCTGTCTGCACCTAACGCTTTTGCTTCTTGTTACGCATCTTCTGCACTTTAATTACAGATTTATTTCACACCTAGTGGAAACCAAAAAAGTTCATATTATCTTTTTCACTGTAAGCACATTAACATTGAAAAGCGTTCGTTTCTGGAAAACGACATTTTTTACAAAAAGCTATCAATACATTTCTTTTTCTTTTTCAAAATTAATGACTTTGTATTTCTGCGAGCACTGTTAAATAGAACAAGTTTCTCTATTTGAAGACGATAAAGCCATAAAGTTGATTGCAGGGTTGCCTGCATTTAACCTTCAAAAATAGAAAATTCATCTTTTCAAGCCCTCCAAAATAGGAGTAATGTACATTTTTAAATGTGCCACTGCAACTAGCTCTAAAACAAAACCAGGCACAATATCAATACCGTATTCTTGTCAAAATTGCTGAATAACACCCTCCTCAGCTTTAAACCAGGTCTGTATCACACCTCCAAAGTGACCGAATTCCTCTGATACCAATTCCCTCCCTGTAATGCAAAGCCAAGCTCCCTTGCAGAGGGGATGACCCTGAGTCAAGGTGGTGACGCCCACGGATGGTTTGGTCCATCGCGGAGGATTTGGAAATGAAATGTGCTCCGGCGTGCAGACGAGAGGTGGTTGGGAATTTTCCAAGGTACTTATTTGGCAGGGTGTCACAGAATGGCTATTTGTTGAAACTGAAACCATTCACAAGGGAAGGTCTGTCTGAACAAAGCTCCCAACTCAGAGTGAAAAGCGAAAACAGAAAAGCAAGTAAGAAAACAACAAAAAATATATATATTAAAAAATGAGAG
>NW_010184767.1:0-4970 GCF_000695765.1 Mesitornis unicolor | reverse complement strand
AGCGGTTAGAAAAACTGCCCCTTTCCAACAATCCTGGAGGAAAACCTTCAGGGGTCTGGCTCAACGTGATTCTTGCTTTTCTCTCGGAAAATGGTGAAATATTTTTCACTTTAGAACAAAATTACAAAGTCAAAGTGGAATGGAACAACACAAAGTACATTTACTCAGGCTAATCTCTTGAAAAGAACCATTCCTGGACTTTCTTAAACTTTGATTTTTCACCCATTCCTGCAGCCACGTTTTGCATCTATTGCCAAGAACTACTAAAAAGGCTACGCAAAACCTAATGGACCAAAAAGACCTGATTCAGCCACTAGTTCATGATTAAGCAGCTGTTACCTGCAGGAAATTTTCTGTCAAGGCTGTTCTTTACTGGAAAATCACTCCCTTTCTAACTCACTGTTACAGAAAAGTTACCTGCTTTCTAGATTGACTTCTCAAAAAAAACCCAAATATGATGAAACCAAAGTATTTTAGGACTTTTAGGCAAAATTATAAAGAAGAAACAATTAGAACTTATAAGAGCAGCTTCAAAAATGCTGATTTAGCCACCTTAGAATAAGGTAAAGAGACTTTAAAATAGTGCCAGAGGGGATTTTGAGCAAGCAGATGCTGCTGTTCACCTTTTTCACAGCCAGAACAGAAAGTTTATGGTTCAGTCACGACACGCTCGCTCTGCGGCCAGGAATTATGGCCTGGCTGTCCTTTGCCACTAATTTCAGTGAGATGTTTTCCATCCTCTGGGACTTCTCCTGAAGGAAAAGAAAAATAAAAGCAGGCTGAACTGAGCATGCACATGGTAAAATCAGACTTGATATGAGTGCAACTCTCCTGATACCCAATATTGTCACTCAGTTTCGTCTTGGTTTTGATCTGGTTGAATGTATTTGCTATGGTCATGATGTATGTCAGGCAGTACAGACATATGAGATAAAGCTGCCATAGGGCAGCTCCTGCAAGGTGGGAGGATGGAGACCTTCAGTTGAGGTGGGATGTATACAAGTATTGCACAAATGGTGACAATCTGCTCGATATCTAGAAAAAGATGTAATATCCCAAGGGCTGCAAATATTGACTTATTAACTCGCTGTAGGTAGATTTGGCTGCAGTCAGGTCTGGCATAAGTTTAACCCCCTGCTTAGTCAAATTGGTTTTAAGCAGCTCTTGAGCCCAGACGGGGCACCTGACCCTCCATGAATGCTGTCACCAACATTGGGATTTTCTCCCTCTTTAAATCCCACATCTGGCAGAGGGAAAATCCAGGAGCTGCTGTCCTGTATTTGCATCCAAAAAGGGAGGTAGATTTTAAGGTCTCCTTCCTAAAGAAACACTGCATTTCCTTGCACCCCCATATTCCTTCTCCCCTTGTTACCTCCACTCTAGTTCTTACCACTAGGCCAGAAAGGGAGAAAACAGAGAGAAAGAAAAGAAAAGAAAGAAATATGCTGCCTGGATTGGAAAAGTCATCTTTTCCCAGGAGCAGCGTAATAATGTTAATGGAAGGGAGAACGGGAAAGAGGAAATGTTTCGCTAACGTGGAGAATTTCTGGCCTGGGTTCTTTCTGAGGCCTGTTTGTCAGGGGGAAAAGGAAATTGGTGGCTGGATGAAATATGAGCTGATGCAGCTGCAATGCCTTTAAATACAAGCTTTTTTAGGCACACTGGTGCTTCAGTTTGGGGATATAAGCAGATGCTGAATGCCTTTCCCTACTTCACATGGGGCCTTTGCGTGCTGTGGTTTTAAGACCAGTGTTCAGGTGATAAAAAAAAAAAAGGTGGGGGGGTTTGGGGAATGAAATGTCATTTTCGGAGAGGCAAAAAATACTTCAGGCTCTTTGGTGTGCAAGTCATAAAGGGCTTTTTGTGCACGGGTAGTCAGTGCAGTGTCAAGAGAAATCACTTGCACAAGGTGGAGTAACACTATCTGAAATTAAATTCTGGCCTCCATTTACAAGTAACACTTTAAGGTTAAAAAAGAAAAAAAAAATAAGAGCTTTTTCTACTCAAGAAATTGAAGAGAACTAAAAGACATCCCCTCCTCTCCTCCGAAAACACACCCCGGGTGTTCTTGCTATCCATAACATAGCAGCCCCAAGCATAAGGTAATTAGCAGAGCTCATCAGCCAGACCTAATGAACACATGGCAGCTTGGTGCGGCGGGGTGAAATCTGGTGGAGGCTTAGGGCTGCTCTGATCTGGAAGGGTTTGAACCAAAAAGGTTTGAACTCTGGTGCAATCGCTTTCCAGGCTCTTTGAGCCCGATTCCTATTTACACTGAGTTTCCTCCGCATAAAGGGGCCTTCAAGTGGGCATGCAGTGAAGGAATATTTCAAGGCAAAGAGCGTGCAGAGCGGGCTCTCTCTGCCCTCCTTGCACCTTCCCTGGAACAAGCCCCTCACTGTTTTTGTACAAGGGTGAAATGCCAGATGTAGCCCTAGTCCGAGGCGCAGGAGAAAGGCTCTGGCTCTTAGTCCTACTTTGCACTGCGCTGGTATGTCTCGAGGACCTAAATAATTACATGTTTTTTTCTGGATCTCTTTTGGGTTGTTTTTATTCCTGCTACAGGAGGTTTGATTTCTTGCTCTTTCTCCATTGCTGGAAAGACAAAAAGTCACCTTGAGCTGGTCATCCAAGGTGGAAGCTATGCTGACGGGCCCTGGAGATGTCATCGAAATATAAACAGCAAATAGATGATTAAAAATAGTTTGTCCCCTTGAATGATTGCTTTAGAGTTTAAGGATTATTCCCAGCTTCTGAGACCTCCTTGGCTCAGTCCTGGCGGGGACCTTTCATTTATTTTTAAATGCCAGCCTGTGTTTCTCACTCCTGTGGAAATTAAGGAGCATTAAACACCCTGCAAAATCTGGCTTTTTGTGCAGACAGTCACACAGTTTTCTGTGACAATATTTATGAACTAAGATTCTCATGCCATGTACCAAAGTCCCCAAAGAAAATGTTTCTTACTATTTATACCCGCTCCTTTGCCAAGCAAAGATCTCTCAGGCCATAGAATAATCTCCCAAAAGATGTATTAGAAACCTGGCTAGGCCTGTTCAGTGTTTCTGAACTGATTAATGTAGCCAGTTGTCATTTTAAGAACTAATGACTTTTAACAGCAATGGCCGTCTTCAACCCGAAAAAACTTTATCCCAAGTTCTTGACTTTGTATACTTCCTTTCTTTCCATATTTTCAGAAATTCTACTGAATGATTTTGCTATGACTTGGTTACCAAAAATGTTCCAATACTTCATTTTAATCCAATAACCATTTCAGAACGAAAATGAATCTGTTTCAAAGCATTATGATTTTTTAAAGGATCTATTTTGACCTCAGAATATTGAAACTCAGAGTAATTGCAAACACAGGTTTTCAACAATCAAGTTTATTTTCTCTGCAGAAAACCTCACCCATATGCCTGCAGGGAATAGCTGCATTTGCCAAATCCAACTTTTGGTGCACAGAAGAAGTGGGATATATAAATAGAAAGTGTAAGCTTTTGGATATACAAAATGGGTTTGTAATTTAAGGCCTCCCAGCCGGTGGCAACAATTGTCCATGTCTTGTGGGGTGTCAATTTTCCCTCTTCTCTTTATTTGGCTCAGCAAGCCGCCTCCTGCGATCACAGTTTAAAGTCTTGGCTTATGCCTCCTCTGTCTCCTATCTCACGTCGAGTCACTGTCATCCCAGGGAGCTGCAGGATGCGATCCACTAATCCAACGCTGCAGTCTCCAGGCTTGCGGTGGGATATTGGAAAAAAAGAAAGCAGAAAAAAAAAAAGTTTTCCTAAACGATATACCAAATTACACATTATTTCACTTGACAAACAAAAAACTCTTTTGTGGTTAGCAGAATGAATCGTGTACATCATAATTTTGACAGCGAGTACTGAAGTTGAACTGGCTCTTTAAACAATTTCCCTGTGTACGCATTGCTGTTCCAGTTCAATGCGAGCATATGGCAAACACAGAAACTATACTTACTGATGCCAGGGCATGACCAAAATCTATAATAATGTTGTTTACTTTCACCAGCTCTGCAAGAAAGAATGTAGCCTCATGCACTTAAACGACCTCAGAGGAGTCACACTTCAGCTTTGTCAATAATTTACTCAAACCGTACATTGTCCCTTAGAAACATAAGGACCCAAGTCGTTTGCAGTAACTGAGTCAAGCTCTTCTATACAGTCTCGCTTGTCTCCTGGAGAAAACTTAAGGAAATTCTCTCCATGACGTTGGTGAGAGGAGAGGGAGGCAGCAGACAAGCGTAGCTTTTGGAGCGCGCTTGGCTCGCGCTCTTTTTGTTGTTGTCATTTCTGATAAAAATCATAATATTTCAAAGCCTTCTGCAGACAGAGCTCTGCCAACTTCCTTCTCCCACTAAATTGGCCGTTCTCGAGAGCTGCCAGGAAAGAACATATTTTAGCATCTTAGCCCTGCGTGGTCTGGCAGGCGAGCATTGGGAGGCCGAGGTGGTTGGCCACTCCTCTGCAGAAGGCTTTAGCATCCAGTGCTCGAGGGGGTTTTCCTCCACACTTCTGTCAGGCACTAAAGCTGCCCTCATGATGTGGAGCCATGGGACAGTGCAGGCTTTGAGATGTTCGAGGAATAAACAAGCTCAGCCCGTGGAAACTCCAGCTCTTGCAGAAAAAAACATCCTTCTTCACCACCAAAATCAGAATGTCAACAGGAGGAAAGTCTTCCTTTCACTTTGGTTTGAAACAGCGTAAGGAAAGGAGAGGGAGAGCCTGAAGGGATTGGATCTCTTAAATAAAGACATGCCTTGAGGCAACAGGAGTCGAGGAATTTGAGTGACATGACAGCCATTCATTTAATAGCTTTGATAAATACTCAATGGCAGCAATCACAAATGTTCAGGAGATCTTGTGTAGATGGATCTGCATAAAGTAGTTTCCTGGTTGCCTGGAAAGTACATGTACATGAGTCGTGGTCAATGGGGCGCAGTCTGTTGG
>NW_010184766.1:0-4520 GCF_000695765.1 Mesitornis unicolor | reverse complement strand
CTTTGTGACTTTTTTCTCTCTCTCTACACACAGACACTATTAGTAGGCTTGGGAAATGGGGGGCCAGAAAGGTTACTATTAAACCACAAATCTGGCATTTATTGTAAAGAAAAACATACATAGGCTATCATCTTATTTAATGATGATAAAATAATAAAGAACAATGTAAAATAATCCTCAGTATCTCTAGCAAAATACTAAATCTACTGTCTCTAGTACTGGTAGATGATTAAGCATAAAGCAGAAAAAAATCTGGATTTACTTATATCAGGTGATATCACTTAGGCTACTATCTATTTCCCAATTGTATTTAAAACTCCTGATTCAGTGATACTTCTTCCATTTCTGATATTTGAAAAACAGAACTGGGAATTAGTTTGATCTAATAATAGTTGCTTCTATTAAGTTAATGACCAGTAAAATGATCCAAGGGCTGGAGCACCTCTCCTATGAGGATAGGCTGAGGGAGCTGGAGTTGTTCAGCCTGGAGAAGAGAAGACTGCAAGGAGACCTTATTGCAGCCTTTCAGTACTTAAAGGGGGTCTATAAGAAAGATGGGGACAATCTTTTTAGCAAGGCCTGTTGTGACAGGACAAGGAGTAATGGTTTTAATCTAAGTCAGGGTAGATTTAGACTGGATATAAGGAAGAACTTTTTTACAGTGAGAGGAGTGAAACACTGGAACAGGTTGCCCAGAGAGGTGGTAGATGCCTCATCCCTGGAAACATTCAAGGTCAGGTTGGACAGGGCTCTGAGCAACCTGATCTAGTTAAAGATGTCCCTGTTCACTGCAGGGATGTTGGACTAGATGACCTCTCAAGGTCCCTTTCAACCCAAAGCATTCTGTGATTCTGATTCTGTGATTCTGTAAATTAGACCCTGGATACACACAGAAAAAATGTTAAAGTGAAATAATTGTGTATGCTTGTCATGGCCTGCTTTAAAAAGTGAGCTCTTTTATACCGGCACGGTGACAGAGCAATACAAATCACTCAGGAGGAAGGTGTAAGCAATATTTTTACTAAACAAGATACACGCCCTGAAAACACTGGATTCAAACAACCTGTATGCGACAGAGCACCGACAAGAAACCAAAACGGCCCAAAGTTACTGAAACACTATGTAACTTAGTAACACTGGCAACACTGTAACAATTTGATTAACAGAACTGAGGAAAGCATAGAGCCTGATGCTGCTGTAATTAAAACCAAAACACAAAACCAAAACTGCCAGCTACAGCCCACTGCAGCTGCACATGTTGCAAGAAGAAAAGGAAAAAAAGGAAAAGAGAACAAGAGAAGAAGAGAAGAAGAGAGAAAAGGAGAAAAGATAAAAGATAGTCACCACCTCCAAGGCCTCTGGTGTATCAGCATGTGTTTCTTTGTTCAGCCAAGTTTGGAAAATGGCAGCTGGACAAGCAGTTTCTTTGTTGTGCCCAGTTTGGAAGATGGCAGGTGAACACATGGTCTCGGGCTTTTGTGGGGGTATTTAAACTCTCTGTGTCCCCCCATGCCTGTACCAGGTGATAGGGCACATAGCAGGCCTCAACACGGCCCTCACCTGTATCCCGTGGTGGGTAGGTAGCAGGCCTGAATATGCCCCTCTCCTAGGCAAGTCTGGACATGCTCTCCAGCACCACTCCTGCCACTGGGGGGTCGCCAAGCTGGGCCCATACAACACTCACAGCTAAGTATTAACTATTCATATATAAGTATAGTTAATGAGTCTGCATAGACTGTTGTAAATGTACAAAAGGAAACATGGCTATGTATTTATCTCTTGTTATATATTTTCTATTCTTGTAATAGTAAGTTATTGTGACATAGACTGATATACTTCAACAGTATACTATGTATTGCTGGAGCTCTTACAAAATTACTGTCTTGTAGACAGGAATAAATTATTATTACTGCCTCTTGCCTCTTCTTTGCAGAAGAAAACTTTCTTAAATTTGTTTTTCAGCTTCAGATATATGAAAATGTCTGATAAAAATATTAAGTGCTTTCACAACAATGATAATCTTAAACTGATTTAAAAGTCCATTATTTTTAAAAACTTGTTATTTTGTGAAATTAATAGTTTTGAATCTAAAAAGCAGATATGTCTTCAGTGTAATTTACCAATTTAGATCTTGCTGAGAAATGTGTTCAGTTTGTTGATACTGTGTTCTACCAGGTATTTCAAAATTCAAGAGAGATGTTTTGTGATGGAAGTAATTAAACCAAATTTTTGTCATTATGGAGACATTCTAATGCTGCCAGCTAAAATTTTGTGTAAGTTTGATATTGGGACATTGTACATTTCTATTAATGACTTCACTTTTGGGGCATAAGCGATTGTTAGAGGGGGAGGATTTATGAGTGGAAAAGGAAGGTGTGATTGGTGAGAATGTCAGGTATCTTAAAAGAAGGGTGTTTTAACAGGATGTTTCTTTACTTACATGCAAAAAAAAAAAAAGCAAAAGATTAAGTAAAGCAACATTAAAAGAACATTGTCTTAAGCATTTGTAGTGGGTTGACACTCACCAGCAGCCAAGCACCCACATAGCTGCTCACTTCTCCTCGCCTAGCATGATGAGAGAGAAAATAGGAAGAGAAAAAGCAAGAAGAACTCATGGTTCAAGTTAAAGACAGTTTCATAAGTGAAGGAAAGAGAAAAAAAAACAAGTGATGCAAAGTCAATATTCACCACCTCCCACAAGCAGACTGATGCCCAGCCAGTGTTCAGACAATAGCCACCTTGAAATTCAACCTCTCTTCTCCTTCATCTGCCTCCAGTTTTTATTGCTGAGCATGAGGTTATGTAGCATAGATTATATCACTTTGGCCAATTTAAGTCCTAGTTGCATCCCCTCCCAATTTCTTGCCTACCTCTAGCTACTCACTGGAGGGGCAGAGTGAGAAACAGCCTTGATGCTGTGCAAGCACTGTTCAGCAGTAGTCAGAACATTGGTGTGTTATCAACAATTTCAGCCAAAAATGCACAGCACAGCACCATACCAGCTGCTATGAAGAAAATTAACTCCATCCCACCCAGACCCTGTACAGCATTCTTTTATAATTTTATTTTTTTAAATAGAAAAATATATTTAAACTAAGGTTGCTGTTCTAGGCAAGGAAATATTGTTTTTTACAAATACAGCATATTTGTGTTGCATTAGTGGTAGCCACAGATCAGTCAGCAGCAAAATTTTTATTTGGCCTGTTCATAGTAGACCTACATCTGCAGCAAGTACTGCTTCATACTTCCATAGTACTTAAAAACTTTGTGTGTCAAAACTGTTGTGCTTTTGACAGTAGTATCTCATCAGCATATTGTTGGAAGCAAAAACTTTCATGTTCATTTTAAGGAAAAAGCCTGTAAAATGTTCAGATGTCTGGACTAACCTGAGGCCTTTGAGTCACAGTAGCTGGATTTGTTTGTTGTTTATAGGAGGCAGGTTCAGTGTAACTACATTACTCATGATACAATTGGCACAGACTATCAAAATCTATAGACATTGTGTTAATAATGTATTAGTATTAATATCTTTATCATCAGTATCTTTATCATAATTGGTATAATCATCAGTATAAAGATGTTTAAACTGGTATGATTTATGCTAGTTTCCATTTGTGTAATAAGCCCAGTTAATAAAGTAGTGTCCATATTAAACCAGTAAATCAATATAGCTATAGAAAAATAAAGGTAAATCATACCCCTAAATGCCTTAAGATTTAGGTGGAATTTCACTGACTTAAAAAAAAGAAGGGCCTGATCATTTCATGCAATAGTCCTACATCCACATAAGTCAGCATTGCCATTGAATGAAGCCATTAGACTTCTTTTGCCCTGTTTTTATGCTTGTACACCATCTTCTTTGTGCTGGGTTAAAGCTTTAAAACATCACCATAATGCTGCTAGGTTAAAAACCATCTTTAGTTGCTGCTGCTGGTTTGGCTTTTAGCCTGGATCTGTTCCCAGATGTACAAAACAGGAAATGGTGCAGGGGTGGAAAGAAGTGGGGATGGAGGGAAGTGGAGTATCATGGAGAGGTGCATATGCTTGTTTAAAGCGTGTGAAACTCCAGCCATAGACACAATTTTGCTGATGGACAGCAACATGTGTCTTTTGGAACCAATTGGAGAAAGGTAGGATGAAAATATAAGAATAGGCCAAGTAAAAAAACACAAGAGAAGGAAGCTAAGTTGTTCAGTATTTGAATGTAATGATGAAAAAAAGCTTAGTATATCCTCTCTTTTCTTCCATGAAGGAAGCAATGGCTTTGTCAGAAATAGTAAAGAATAATAAACAAGGGAGGAGGGCAAAAACAGAAATTCTAAACTGTTTGAGATACTGAAAATTAGTAAGTGATTATAGAAAGCCTGATCCAGCTGCAAGAGATGCTAAAAAAATAATAATATATAGTCGTGGCTTAACCTGGCAAACATCCAAACACCACAAAAGTTTGCTCACTCGCCCTTAGCCTTCCCAATGGGATCACAGAACATTAGGAATCACAGAATATTAGGAGTTGGAAG
>NW_010184765.1:0-580 GCF_000695765.1 Mesitornis unicolor | reverse complement strand
ATTTTTAGACCTCGAGATCCCAGTTTTAGGATCCAAACTCCCATTTTGAGGCCACAAGCTATCATTCTTATGCTCTGAACTCTCATTCTTAGGCTTCAAACTCTCATTTTTAGACCTCGAGATCCCAGTTTTAGGACCCAAACTACCATTTTGAGTGGCCTCATGATCCCATTTTTAGGCTCCAAACTCTCACTTTCAGGGCCAAAACTCTCACTTTCAGGGCCAAAACTCTCCTTTTTGGGCTCAAACTCTGATTTTTAGGGAGAAAACTCATTTTTAGGCTCCAACATCTCATTTTTAGGCCTCATGATCTTAATTTTAGAACTCAAACTCCTGTTTATAGGGCCCAAACTCTTATTTTAATTGCCTAAAAGCACAATTTTAGGGCCCAAACTCTCAATTTGAGGGCCCATACTCAAATATAGAACCCAAACTCCCATGTTTTTGACAAAACGATTAATTTTAGAGTCAAAACGCCCATTTTTAAGGGCACAAACGCACATTTCCTTTACCAAACTCCCATTTGTTAGGGACTATTTATTCACTGAGATGCTCAGTTTTAGGACTCACACTCTGATAT
>NW_010184764.1:0-9982 GCF_000695765.1 Mesitornis unicolor | reverse complement strand
GAAAGTGGCTTGGTGTGCACTTCTGCCAGCTTCCTCAGTAGCTGGTTTTATTCTTATTCTTAAAAGGGCTAATGAGAGAGCCTGTGGCCATCTTAAAGATGTTTCTTGGAATGGCACATTGTTTAACTGCTGTATTATGTTTGCTAAAAAATGTGGATCTCGATCAGAAGACATTTTTATTGGCACCCCAAATCTCAGTACTATTTCTTTAAGTAGTACTTTTGTTAATTCTTTAGCTTTGTTGGTGCGTCAGGGAAAAGCTTTTGGGCAACCTGAAAAAGTATCAGTCAATACTAATAAATATCTATAACTATTCTGTTTTTGTAGTTCAGAAAAATCAATTTGTCAATAATCTCCAGGAGAATTTACCTGCTTAGTAATTCTGGGAAGTGATCTTTTCCTATTCACAGGGTTATTTTTTTTAACAGATTGGGCATTTTGCAGTAACTGACCTTATTATTGCTGTCATTCCTACATATACAACTAAGTTTTGAAGGCCATACATTATAGCCTCACTTCCCCAGTGCATTTCTTCATGTTTTTCCTTTACGATTTCAGTCATTATCCAAGGCAGAACAATGACTTGCTTTGTGGGCATTACTAGCCAACCCCTCTCCATTTACAGTTGCTTTTAACAGTAATGCCAATTGTTGATCTGCCTCACTATAATTAAGTTTCAGAATTGGGAACTTTACCTGTTTTACTGCTACCAGTGCAAGGATGCTTTGTTCTGCCACCTCTTTAGCAGTTTTATTAGCCAATCAATTACCTACATTTACTGCAGTTTGTCCAAATTGATGATCTTGTCTGCTCAAATACACATGTTCAATAGTCTGCAGGCAATCATGATACAAGGGTTCAGAGTCCCTTGCCTCTGAGTTCAAAAACATTGATGGATTGATCGCTGTTCCACATCATCCTGTTCCAAAAGGACAACTTGATATTTGAGCATGCGGCTTGGGGACAGCCGATGTCCCCCCCCTTTTGCTATTGTCCAGCTGTTTAGAAAAATATCCAAAAGCTCTCTTCCATGTTCCCAGTCTTTGAGCCAGCACACCTAGAACAAGGTGTTGTCTCTCATGAACAAACAGCTCAAAAGGTGTGGACAAGTCAGGCAGTCCCAGTGCAGGTGCTGACATCAAAGCTTTCTTCAGGTTCTTAAAGCCACTTGACACTCAAGGGTCCACAGCAAGTGGTTCTCCTGTGACCCCTTCAGAGTCTCATAGACGGATTTTACCAGCAGTCCACAGTTGAGAATTCACAATCTGTACCACCCGGCTGTGCCCAGGAAAGCTCTCATCTCTTGTACAGTTCTTGGTTCTGGTGTCTGGCAAACTGCTTCTTTTCGGTTGGCTCCCAGTCTCGTTGTCCCTGTGAGATCTCAAACCACAGATATATTACAGTCTCTTTTCCTACCTGGGCTTTGCTGTTTGACACACGATATCCTCCTTGTCCCAGGAAATTCAGTAGGCTTATAGTCATCTGCAGACACTCTCCCTGAGTCTTGGCATCCAACAAGATGTCATCCACATGTTGCAACACCATTTCATCAGGGTTGTCTTTTTTCCATATTTCCAGCTCCTTTGCCAACTGGTTGCTGAATATCATTGGACTATTTTGAACTCTTGAGGTAGGACTGTCCAGGTAATGCTGTGTTTTATATCCGTTAGTGGGACTTTCCCACTCAAAGGCAAATATCGCCTGGCTATCTTTGTCTAGAGGTATGCAGAAGAAAGCATCCTTGAGATCAAGTACAGTAAACTACTTATGCTTTTCCTCCAAAGAAGTCAGCAAGGTATATGGATTCGCAACTACTGGGTGTATATTTTGAACAATCTGATTCACAGCTTTCAAATCTTGGACTAATCTATATATATTTCATATCATTCCACTTTTTTTTACTGGTAATATTGGGGTATTGTATTCTGATTCACACTCTACCAACAATCCATATTTCAGAAATTTTGTTATCAGTTCTTCCACCCCCCTTTCTAGCTTCCCACTTAATAGGATACTGTTTTTGTCTTACCAGTCTAGGTCCAGATTTTAGAGAAACTTTTACTGGTTCTGCTAGTTTAGACCGACCTGGGATTCCACTTGCCCATACCAGGGGTGTTATTGCATCCTCTATTTCTGTAGGAATTTCTTCCTCTGGTCTTTGTGTATTCTGTAACATAAAAATTCTCTACAGCTTGATTCAGGTATTAGTAATAGCACTTCTTCATTTTTAAAATCAATCTGTGCATCTAATTTGCTCAATAAATCTCTTCCCATCAAGGGCATTGAGCATTCTGGCATATATTAAAAATTGATACATTACCCATTGTTTACCTAGCTTAAATTTCAAAGGCTGCAAAAAAAAAAGGCCCCATTTTCTTGTTTCCCTGTGGCACCAACAACATTTACAGTTTCACGACTAAAATTTACAAGTATTAAGCACAGAGTAAGTAGCCCCTGTATCAACTAAAAATTCAAATTCATAATTTCCCAGCCTCCAGGTAACCAGGGGTGTGGGGGACCTCAGCTGGACTGAGGCCCTTGGACAGAGTGACTTTGACCTTGAGAAGATTCCAGTCTACCCTTGAGAGAATAAACAGGAACAAGAAGAGGCGCAAGGTAAACAAGTTTGTTGAAAGTGCTGACAGCAGACTGGAATTTGAAGAAAGTGCTGACAGCAGACTGAGGCGTATGTGTTCCTTTGGCGGAAGTGCTTAGTTGTGATGAACTGTGAAAATATTATCCAATAAGAAAGAAACATCATAACTTTGAACCAATGAGAAGAAGACGCATCTGGGAAGAGAGTATAAATAGACGAGGAAGAAAAACAATAAAGGCTTTATGTGCTATGCCAACACTAGTTGTCTTGTCGCTTTGTCCGTCCCGACCGTGACACAGGGGTTCAGCTGCGGATGATTTCCCCCATCCCTTTCAGGCCACACCATTTAATATCATTAGTTTACGAGCCTGCAAAGACGAATCTAAGTTCCCTGCTCATGGGCACTCCCCCTTCCAGTGCCCCCTTCAGATGGCACTGATCTTCCACAAGGTGATCTTTTCTTCCTACTCCTTTCCTTCACCTATATGCTCCTCAAGGTGTCCCTTTTAGTGCAGCAAGTAATCTCTACGATACTGTTGCATCTCCTTTTCCTTTTCTTTGTTATTATACACTTTTCATGCTTTTTCCAACAACTTACAATAGCTCCAAATATTTTTGCCACTTTTTGTTGGATTTTTTTATCCTCCTTATATGTTCCAGCCATCTCTTTCCACACTTTCAAATCTGCCACCGAGAAAAGAACTTTAACCCACACTGGCTCTCTGACCAGTCCTACAGCCTGGCTCAAGGGTGCTTGTAGTACTGCACCCCTCCCCACCTCAGAGTTCTTGCTATCGGGCTAAAGTCTTTCCTTTCAGGTTTCTCCTCATAGACACTTTGTAGTTAATTCCACATTCTTTTCAATTAGCTTAACAGCTCTCTCAATAACATAGAAGGAGGTGGAGGATCATTACTTACGCGCGCGCACACACACACAATCCCACAAGCCCACAAATGTTACAGAGCAGGGTGGGGAAGTGCAGAGATCAGCTCTGTAGGCGCCTTGGTTAAATTGCTCACAATTGCTGCAGCTAAAATTATTTTTCCTGGATTTTGTACTCATTTTTGATCAACCTCTTTATGGTGGTCATATGCCCAATTATTCCATACATATCAATAACCAGCATTTTTTTCCATGTAGTTAGATTTCTATACAAAGTCATAAAAGCATCAGGATTTGAAACTTCATCCCATTTCCCAAGTTGACAACAAAACAACATTAAGCCATATTACAAATACAATTAAACAACACACAACAGAGAAACAACACCACCACTT
The DNA here is from genome assembly GCF_000695765.1 of Mesitornis unicolor. Lineage (NCBI taxonomy): Eukaryota > Metazoa > Chordata > Aves > Mesitornithiformes > Mesitornithidae > Mesitornis > Mesitornis unicolor. The sequence goes on along the minus strand of NW_010184764.1, from coordinate 6,108 downwards.
CTCACATAAATTCTAAAACTAATTACCGGTAATTTATCACACACTCCAAACTTGTTACCAGTTTTGTCAACCCTGCAATAGCTTTCGCTTATGACTGATGGGCAGACGCCTAGGCTCTCCATGGGTCCAACCATGTGCAGCTTTCACTGCATCTGACTGGCAGACTGGGGGACTCAAACCCCTATTTACCAAGAGACTCGAACCCCTGGCGGGGGACCTCCTTCTGGACAAATAGAAAGAAGTGTCTTACCACAAATCCAGGGTACGTCACGAAGAGCCATTTGGATGCCAGCTGGAACTGATCATATCCCCAACTCCTCTGGTCTCTCTCAGCGAGGTCCTATCTGGGTCGCCAAAACTGTCAACGAAAAACCAGGATGAAAAGAACTTATCGATACTGATGTGATGCAGATAAGCAGACACTTCTTTATTATGGCCAGGTGCAAAGGGGAACAGTTCCACCAACATTGCATTATAAAGGATACTTACATGCATATGCATACAATTTCCCATAGCTAATTAAAATAACTCCTCCTACTCCTGATCATGCACAGTGTTTAGAGAAATTGGGTCTGGGGTGGCTCTGTAGCCCCCTACAGGCCCCAGACTTGAAAGACTAGGCTAGAAAAGCTGAGGGGCCTGTTTCATATAACAAAGGTTTAAGGCTCCAGTGATTGCTAAAGCAATAATTTTTTTATCCTTGATTCACTTTACAGAATGGGGCATTATTGGTGATCACTGGTTTCGTTGTTTGGTTATACCTTTAGTAGATGTACTTTTAGATAGGTGTACTTTTAGTAGATGTACTTTTAGTGGATAAAACAAACTGTAACTAAAATAGGGCCTGGGCTATACATAAGTTCATTAGCAGCTTTAACATTTTTAAAAGGGATTTTGTTTTTTACATTTATTTTTCCTATATCCATAACAATGCTGTGGCAAGATATTGCTTCCCAGCTAGACAAACTGGTTGTAAATGTACGTCATGTGGATGCTCACGTACCGAAAAGTCGAGCCACTGAGGAACATAGAAACAACCAGCAAGTGGATCAGTCTGCTGAAGTGCTCTAAACAAAGTAAAACTGGGAACATAAGAGTGAACTATTTTTAGCTCAGTGAGCCCTGTTGCATTAAGAGGTGGAGTAATTTAGCAGAAGATAAATCCCCTTGCGTTCCAGCTTGTCCTCAAATATTAGAGGGGCTGGAGGTGGCTAGGCTTAGATTCTGAGTGATAGCCAATTCAGCGCTATCAGTCTGGCATGATTGCAGGTTCACCAATAGTGCACTGCACCTTCAGCATAATCGTGATGCATGGACTCTCACAGCCACACTTAAGAAGTTAGGTGACACTCAATGAAGACTTCTACGATTAGCTTAATGAAAATTCAGTTTACTGAAGCAACAGAATAGAGATTCTTATGGATTGCTGGTGATAAATATACTGTCTGCAAAGCATGTGCAAGTGTTAGCAGATAAACGTGAGCAATGGAAAAGTGACTCTAGAAAGATTCCTAATTTTTCCTGGGGATGCACTCGGTATAACAGAGTGGTCAAATCTTACCCAAAGGCATCCCTATGAGGGGAAAGAGAGGCTCAGCACATCAACTGGTCCCAGGAGTCAGGAATGGTCCATTATGTGTGACTTCTCTGACAATGGTGTCTTCCCCAACATCCCCCGTCTCTCAGACTGTTTTCATACTATTTTTACTTGAATGGGTGGGGCTTGAGTAACTCTAGTCATACATACCATTGTTATGATTGGTGTAAAATTCTCTCACTTTGATTTAAAGTTATAGAGTTCCCAGTCGATCCCTGGGAAGATTCACCAGGGGGCAGATCATGCTTAACAAATCTGATTGCTTTCTATGATGGAGTGACCCGTTCAGTTGATGCAGGGCGAGCGGTGGACATTGTCTACTTGGACTTCTCCAAAGCTTTCAACATGGTCCCTCACAGCCTCCTCCTTGAAAAACTGACAAACTACAACGTAGATAAGTGGTCTGTGCAGGGGGTGGGGAGCTGGCCGATGGGCCGTACCCAGAGAGTGGTAGTAAATGGTTCATTCTCTAACTGGCAACCAGTCACAAGTGGGGCCCCTCAGGGATCAATATTGGGCCCGACACTATTCAATATCTTCATTAGTGATCTGGATGATGGGGTCAGGAGCTCCCTGATGAAGTTTGCTGATGACACCAAAATGAGTGGGGTAGTTGACACTCCAGAAGGAAGAGCCACCCTCCAGGAAGACCTGGACAGACTGGATTGGTGGGCTAGCAGGAACTGTATGAAGTTCAACAAGGACAAATGTAAGGTCTTTCATCTGGGAATACAGAACCCAAGAACGCAGCTGAGACTGGGTTCCACCTGGCTAAAGAGCAGCACTGTGGAAAGGGACCTGGGTGGATGACAAGCTCAACATGAGCGAACAGTGTGCTGCAGCTGTAAAGAAAGCCAACAGGATGCTGGGTTGCATTAAAAAGAGCATCACCAGCAGAGATAAAGAAGTCATTATGCCTCTCTACTCAAGACAGTGGAATAATCTCCCAGGGGAAGTGGTGAATTCCCCTACATTGGTCAGTTTTAAGAGTCAGCTTGACAGGGTGCTGACTCATCTCATTTAAACTATACTTTTCCCTTGACAGGTTGGACTAGATGGTCCTTGTGATCCCTTCCAACCTGGTATTCTATGATTCTATGACTTAAGAAAATTCAGTGTGCAAACTCAGTGAGGGGTGGTTGCACCTAGAAGGCGGGCAGCCTCCAGGATGGAGGTGTGTTTTGGTATTATGACATTATAATGAGCAAAGTTCACACAAAGGCCAAGATTTTGTCATTTTTTGTCCGACTGTTGGCCCAGGCTTGTAAATGTACAGCTTATCAGTTCCATAGTACCCTCAAGTTCCCATCTCTGCAGTGGTTGCAACAGAAGTTGGCCACAGTGTCTACACTCTGCTCCATCCTCCGTGCTGTTTCTAAGGTTGCAGATTGTGTTGCTCAGGGAACCACCATGGAATGAATTCTTTGCATACTAACTACACTCCACCCTGGTAGCTTCTTTATTTTGATACCCTTCTTAATGTGTGAATGATATAATATTTTTAATATAAGCTTGATTTCCAAGTTACCTGTAATAATTATTCCACAGGCCCATGACTCTTCAGGTCATCAGGAAAGAGATAAAACATATAAATTGGCTTATGACCAAGGGGAGGATTAAACCATAGACGCTATTGCGCAAGTTATCCACAATTGGGAAACATGCGCCAGAATCAAGCAAACTAAACAGTTCAAACCTTTGCGATATGAGGGACGATGGCTGAAATATAAATACAGGGAGGCCTAGCGAGTTGACTATATCACAGTGCCTCAAACCCGCTAGAGTAAGCGCTATGTGCTTACAATGGTGGAAGCAAGCACCAGATGGCTGGAAACATATTCTGTGCCTCATGCCACTGCCCAGAATACCATTTTGGGTCTTGAAAAGCAAGTCATAACAATCATAAAAGCATCAGCATACAGATCTTCATCCCATTTCCCAAGCTGACAACAGAACAACATTAACTGCAATATGGTATTATACTTTAAAATTCCATTCTTTGGCTATCTTTCCTGATCTTCGAGAGTATAGATTTGCTATCAATTATTACAATATTCAATCCTGTCCCAAATTTTGTAGCTATATTACAAACACAATTAAATGACACACAACACAGAAACAGCAACCACACTTATCACATAAATTGTAAAACTAATTACCGGTAATTTATTACACACACCAAACCTCAATACCTGGGTATTCCACAGACTATAACCTTCCTTCAGGTACCTTTTTTGCTCCATCCTCTTAAAGATTAAAGAAAGAATGCCTTTTACCTTCCCTGGGGTCTTGCTTAGAGCTCTTCGGTCCAGGGATCGGAGGTTCTCCCTGAGAATCAGTCGGTACCGGCTGGAGGTCCTGCGATCCCATGCATCCATCAAGGTCCAAAAGCAGTGTCCCATCTGGGGTGCCCAAAACTGTCACCAAAATTGGGAATAGAAAAACCTCTTAACACCAATGTAGCATTAAGAAGCAGGCATTCTTTATTTGACATCAGGTGCAAAGGGCATTATTTGTTCCATCCAAGCTTGCACGAGTACAGTCACTTTTCTTTAGCATATTTATATGCTAAAGTTTCAGGATTTCGCAATCTAAATCACAATGATTGGTTACAATCCAAATACAATTATAATGTATTTAAATATTTGCTTAATTATTCTCAAATCAATTGTGCTTGCATACAAGGGGTCTTTTGGTGGTCTCTGGTGGTTCCTGGCAGATCTGAAGAGGCACTCTTACTGTTTTTTCAAAATGTACCAGGACGTATCAGTGTGCCAAGATGTTTCAGCTCCAATTACTAAGTTGGCTCCAATTATAAAGAAAACTTGTCCTTAAGTGCATTCCCGCTTGGGCTCCCTTATAACAATGGTACTTGCAGTGTTATCCAGTTGCTTCAACATTTCCCAGGTGATCATGGCAGGCATCCCAGTTGGTTTACCTCTGATCCTCACTTTCAGCCTCAGTTGCTTCATTTCTGGTAGAGGTTTGTTGATTGGATCCTTCCAGCTCAGAGTATGGTTTGACATTTCGAGTCGGCAACCACCGCGGCCCTGTGGGAAGAAGAACACACGCATACCCTCTTCCCCAAGTAATTAGTTCTACTGGACCTTTCCAAATTGATGGTCCAGGAAGGTCACGATACCAGACCTTTGGCCTATGTTGAAAGTGAGGTGTGCCTTGAAAAAGTCTTTCTGTGGCAGTTGTATGTAAATGTTGAGAAGATCGATTCAAAAAATTAAGCGTATATGTAGCATTGTCAAGCTATTCCTGTAGGGATAGGCTATTCCCCCTTTTTTGTTTAAGCAGCATGTGCTTGAGGTTTTGATGTGCCCTTTCAATAATTGCTTGACCAGTTGGGGAATGTGGAATTTCAATGACATGCTTAGCATTCCATTGTTGTAGGAATAATGCTGTAGCTTGTGCAATATAAGCTGGGCCATTATCTGGTTTAATTCGCTTAGGTACACCGAGAATGGCAAAACAGCGAAGCCAGTGACGTCGAACGTCCTTTGACTTCTCCCCTGCTGCTGCCAATGCAATAATGTACCCAGAAAAAGTATCAACAGTAACATGAATGTATTTCATTTTCCCAAAAGAATTGTGATGTGTAACATCAGTTTGCCATATTTCATTAGGAGCCAGTCCTCAAACATTTACACCTTCAGTGGTGGGGAGTATGACATACTGTTGACAATCTGCACAGGCACGAATTATATCATGAGCCTGAGACTTTGTGATACTGAATTCCTTTTGCAAACTAGTTGCATTTTACTGAAAAAAGGAGTTTGATATTCTGAAATAAATAATGATAACAGTAGATGAGTACTAACTCTGCAAACCCTATTGCAATTTTATTCATGACCAGTTGTAAATCTTGAAGTGCTTCAGGAGTTAATTCACGCGGGGAACACAAATCAGGGTCCCCTTTAAGTATGCCAAACAAATTTGTCAGTTCTCATGTAGTGATACCTAACAATGGTCTCAGCCAATTGATGACACCTAGCAATTTTTGTGCATCATGCACAGTTTTTACAGAGTTCACTAATCTTAAATTTTGAGGAACAATGGTGCGTTCTAATAATGTCCGCCCTAAATATTTCCATGGAGGTTCGGATTGAACCTTGTCAGGTGCTACCTGCAACCCATAAATGTCTAATGAGTTACACAAATGATTCCCCAGACCTGCCAAGACATCAGCCTGTTGCTCAGCAGCTACAAGAATATCATCCATGTAATGATAAATATGTGCCTGTGGAAAAGCACGCCTGGTGGGTTCAATAGCAGTCGCTACCACAAGTTGACAAATAGTGGGACTATTCCTCATGCCTTGTGGTAATACAGTCCATTCATAACGCTTCCTTGGGGCCTGATTATTGACAGAGGGTACTGAAAAGGCAAAATGGTGACAATCATCGGGATGCAAAGGAATTGTGAAAAAACAGTCCTTTAAGTCAATTATATATAAAGGCCAATCTGCAAGGTGGACACACATCTTTAGGCTGTTTCTTATT
>NW_010184763.1:0-7251 GCF_000695765.1 Mesitornis unicolor | reverse complement strand
CAGGCTGGTAACCCTTAAACCATAACAGAAGCCAGATTGAAAATATGATAAAACTGATTTTAGAAGAAACAAGGAGAAGAGTGAAGTAATGTCTAACATAGGTAAAAGCCATATGTATAAGCAAATCTGAATGCAATGTGTGACTGGAGATCAATGAAGAAAGAGCAAAGTTGTAAAAGTGTGTTATCAATTATGCAAAATAATTACTTCAAGTGGATCCTAGAGTGAGGAAGAAGAAACCAACATGCACTTCATATTCCTTTTGGTGAAGAAAGTCTCCAGGAGCTGACAACTCATTGTAACACCACATTACCATCATGATTAGAAGGAAACCACTTATCTTAGAAACCAGAAAAGGGCAAGGGTGAGCATAATACCGGGTTTTTCCTTTTTCTATAGCAATTTAGTATAAATTCATAGTGATTAGACTCTTAGGATTTCAATTATAAAAGTTATAACCAGCACTTCTTGGCTCTATCTAAACAACTGTTCATATATAGATTGTCTGTGCATGTGTCTGAAGAATCCTTTACAAACAAATACTTTATAGGTATCTACCATGAATTAATACAGCCCTTTCAATTGACCAAGAGTAACAAGCAGAAAAGAGCCAAACTTTTTGAAAAGGTAAAGTGCCTTAACTGCATCATTGCTCACCTCCTTTCATCATCCAGACAGCCAATATCTTCTGAGCAGTCTCTGCTGCCTTCCATAAGAAGAAGATCATATCCCTCAAGATAAGGTCATGTTTTCTTAGGAGTACACCTAGGTAAGAGTGGTATGTACAAGTTTTTTAGTATCTAGTGAAAGACGTGAAACAAGGAGCCACAACCAGGTCATGTCCCTCATTATCACTTTCTCATTTTTTACTCTGGTAGTGTAAGAGACTGAATGAGTTAATGTCTCAAACATTGTGACAGGACAAGTCCTACATAACAGAAGCTGCAAGTTCTGTTCAGCAATGAGAAGATAAGAAGTGTTGGAAGCAGAGGCGCCTGCCTGTATGAAGACTAGGCTGTGTGGGGTCTCAAGACTGTGTAGTTCTGCACTGCCACGCAAGACTATATGTGGCCGGAGGTCATGCAGATCTAATGTGGGGAAGAGGCTTAGAAACACCCCCCACACATGATGGCACCTGTGCAGCAGACCAAGAGTCACATAAGTCCTCAAGGGCCTGGACTGTATAAAAGGCTGTGACTCAGGCAGCTGCGTGCAGGCACCCAGAGGATGGTCCTGTCATCATCATTGTAGAATCAACGTGAGATCCAAGGGTGGTGATATCTTTCCTTGTCTTTTTTCTATCACTGTTTTCTTTTTCTCCTTCTTACAAAAGGTTTTCACCAAGAACTCCTCGCTTTTACATTTTCCAAATTCAAATTGTTAACATTAAAATGTTTAATTGAATATTTAGTGCCAGCTCACCTTAATTTAGCCCAAGGGGATTTACAGAATTTTAGTCTCTCTCCTCCCTCCTCTGAGGCAGGATGCGACAGGTAGGGTTGCAGGAACATCAGCAGTTGTCTTTAGCTCAGTGTCTAGCTTCCATATATGATCATTATCGCTATGTCTAGGCACATTCTTAGTGCTGAAGGAACTGTGTGATGTTGGAATAGAAAATGGCATTTGTAGAGATTTAGGGAACAGAAAAGTTCTGAAAAATGCTTAGAAACTGCAGCTAAACTCTGAGACATTCTACTGAGGAAAAATATTACATTTTTAAAAGCTGGTGAGTCCCACCAGATGATGGTAGGTTTTCAGGAGGATGTCAAAAGTCGTATTTCAGATCAAGGTTTTCTAAATTCCTATTAGCTACTCAAACACAAAAAAAAAGGTAAAGCTTTCTAAAACTACCAAAATTATCCATTTTCCTCAGAAGAACAGCAACTAAATGAATTAACATGAAATTTTAATAAATTTTCAGGCACAGATGCAGAATAAAAAATGTTGATTTGAATGTTTAGACATAGAGAATATAATCCTTAAAACAAGAATTCAGCGCTATTCAAAATATATCCAATTATTGAAAACATAGTTTCCTCTGTTTATAGCAGTAGATAATTGCAAATTATATATCCAAATTTCCACTGCATATAAAATATCTTAACACTGCAGTCAGAAACAAGGGGTTTGAGCTTCTCAATGAAAAGACAAATATCACCAGATAAAGCATATGTAGTAAAGCCAACTATAAAATGACCTTTTGCATTTCAAGTGCAATGTAAATTGCAATCCATCCTGCTAACTAACTATAAAGACATAACTATTTTCAATTCATGTCTAGAAGCACCTGAATCACGTGATGTAGTTTAGGTTGTCTGTATTCAGTGGATAAGATGGATGCTTATAAAGACTTCAAGAGGATATTCAACTGCCCTAACTCATCTGTCTCCAGTGTCTGTATAAGGAATACAGATATTCATTTAGGCTGACTATGTCACTACTTCTTGTAAAATACAATCACAAGTTTAGTAGAAACCTACCCTACTTGATTGAAGAATCCACATGTAACTGTATTGGGTTTTCTGTGAGGGGGTTTTTGGTTGTGTCTTTGGTAATGGGGGAAGGGCTATGGAGATGGCCCTTTAAGAAGCTACCTGAAAAGCTCCCCCTTTGCCTTTGTCAGACCCACCTCTGACCAAGGCCAAGCCAATCAGCGCCCCTGCAAATTCATGTCTTTAAGGGTGGTGCAGGGCATGCCTCTCTCTCTCTCTGGCACCGGCCCTGACAAGCTCGGGCCCAGGTGCGGGTGGCGCAGCCCCGGCCTTGCTCAGCTGGGCTTGGCCAGCCCCGACCATAACTTAAGCTTAAGCCCCGCTGCAGCTTCATCCCGAAAAAAAAAGAGAGAGAAAGCTGGGATCTCCATAACCATCGGAGGAGACCTGTAGCGAAGAAAGGAGTGGGGGCCAAGGAGAACAACTTTGAAAAACACCAAGATCCGTCTGAAGGAAAGAAAAAAAGAGGGAGGAGGAGGAGGAGGATGCAGAACCCAGGTTTCCCCTTTGCAATATGTGGCGAGAGCCAGGTTGACTGGTCGTGTATGAGGGAACTGTGACCATGGGCAGACCCAGATTGGAGTTTTGTGGACCTGGGCTGAAGCAGTTTTGTGTGTGAGGGAAACTGCAAATGTGGGCAGACCCATATGGACTTCTGAGGACCTTTTTCCCTATGGAAAGGGGGCCACGTGGAAGCAGAGTGAGAGAGACACTGGTCTGAGTTCATGTGGGGGGAAAACCGACCGCAAACCCCACCCCCATCCCTCTGCGCCTCAAGGCAAAGGGGGATGGGGAAGGTGAAGGAACGGGAACAAAAGCTGAGCCCAGGACAAAGAGAGGGGTGGGGGGAAGGTGTTTTGATTTTAAGATCTGCTTGTATCTCCCATTGTTCTACTCTGATGTTGGTAACAGAATTAAAATGATTTTGTTTTTTTTATTTCTTATGATGAGTCTGTGCTTTGCCTGTGACCTGTTTAAGTGGTGAGAAGCCCTTCCAGTCCTTATTTTGACTAGCCCTTTTTTATGGGGCATCGTGGTGCTCAGTTATGCACTGGGCCTAAACCACGACACTATCTCTCCAAAAATTACTGAATCCATCTCCTATTTAGCATTTGTCTTTTGAAGCATTAGGACAATTAAAAGTCCAGTCTCACTTGTTTGCAATAGATAATCTCGGTAATATCTAAAATGTTCAAATGTTTTTCTCTGTTTTCTAATAGCCATTTGCATACTTTATAATTTTATTTTGCAATATATGGGATCATGACATCATTCTTGAAAAAAATATTAAAAATCTGGAACACGTGTTTATTAAGAAAAAAACAACATACAAGATGTCAGATTAATGTTTTCTATATGGTTGTATTACATTTTAAAATAATCTGTTTGCTTACTTTGACTTATTCAAATATTACTCTAACAAATTACTGTTCTATTCAAATTTCAGATTAGTGGACATACTACAATTAGCTATTCAGATGGTAGATTGGAAGGTGAAAATCTACTTTGCATATGAATAAATGTAATTACCAAAACTCATCCAAATCTAAATTTATTATCTAAATTCTAACCAGCTTTTATATATGCTCATTACTTTTTAATTTCTGATGTCATTATAACTGCATTTCTTTTCCCCCTCCTCTAAAAATATTCTATAGTCATTTTAAGAGTTGTAAACAACATAAGTCTTTTAGAGTACCAATACATGTGACATAACAATAGTCCCATGAAGTAAAAAGCATGTATTATAAATTTGGAATATAATGCTAGTTTAGGTCTAGCTATCTCTGGTATATCCAATAGCTCAAAGGAGAAAGAATGTAGTTGAACAGAATCGTGATATTTTTTCTTGTGAATGAGGTACAGTCAGATGCCTTCTGCTCTCAGGCCTTCATGCTGCTTGATTGATCCAATGTACACATGAAGCCAATTGGTTAATCTTTCAGAGGTTCAAACAAGTTTATTTGCAACTATGTGTCACTTAAAAAAAGTAAAAACATCTTTACTTTGTCCTTGCCTTCTCTTAGTCCTAAGAACAACTTGGCTACACTGGTGAAAACGACCAGTTGGTTCTGTGTGATAAAAATGGATCATCATTTCCAATAAAACATATACACATTTAATTTCTAGTATTTTTTTTTCTTCAGGGGATTAAAGAAGTCCCTTCCAGGAACAAATTATATTTTATTTTTTAAAATTCATTTTTTTCTCTGATAATTTTACTGAGAAACCAAGGAAGGAGTAATGTATCTACTTTCAGTTGATTCCGAGACACTAAATAATATGGCAAGTGATAAATGGGACAATATGCATTCATTGTGGGCACCAGGCTGACATGCAGAATAGATTGTAATACCCTGGAGAGACGGTTCCTGTGTGCTAAAGATTTGTCAATTTCCTTGATGTGAGATAGATTCTGTTTAAGTTGCACTCAAGAACCTGTGTGTCTCTCGAGTCCCATTTTAAATTTGGAACTGATTTGCCATCAATACATTAAAAATGAGGACAAGATTCAAGCTCTTAAGCTGCATTATTTTTGGACTTGTCTTACTCTGGAGCTATTCTTGTCACAAATACATGTGTGTATCTTCCAAAAATATTTAATGTTCGTTGCTTTTGGAGATCTCATATTTCTACTTGGAGGTATGGCATAATTACATATTTTCTACCACACAGATGTAAGGTAATTTTTTTATCCTTAATAGCTATTTTACTATAGATGTATTCTTAGGAAAGGAACAGGCAAGCCCAAATGGTCTCAGTTGATTGCTAAGCATAGAAAAATGCAAAACGAAAAAATTATGCTATTTCTGGTTCTACTCTGACAGGTCCTCCTCCAGCTACTAGTTCCCAAAAACCCCATACTATGTATTCTGCAGCTTCAGAAGCTTCTCATAGTTACCAGGAAGCTGTTTCACTATCTTCAGCTGCTGTTTATTCTTAATTCCAAGAAGCTAGCCAGTTATACCACCATGCTCAGCCTTAGATGATGACAGGTCACAAGCTCAAAAGTAGACGCATAATGCATATGCCATATCTGACCAAATGTAGAGGTGTAAGAAGTGAGTTCCTGAGTCCACAATTAAGGCACGCACCAGAAAGGGAGAAGTAACAAATTGCCTCACACTAGGGGCACCACTGGGCAAGAAGGAAAGACACAAAAATCAGAAAGAAAGACTTCTGGAAATCCAGCTGTGAAAAAATTTTTCCTATGATCTGATATTTAAAGACAAATTTGAACTCCAGTTCTCACTGCTATGGCTATTTAATAAGCTTATGACAAAAAGAAAATAAGTAAATTATGAGATTCATAAGTATGTGTCCTACAATCTCATGAAAGTAAACCAGAAGGCTGACAAACTTGAAACGGGATTTACTTTTACTAAACTTTACTCCAGCCGAAACCATTTTGAGACTCCAGCAGACATTAGCAATCTACAGGTCTGAGATGCTGATCGGGAATGAATACCAGACAGCCAACTTAAGAATTATCAGACTTAAGGACCAATGATCCAAAATGCACAGTCACTCAGCTAATAAAGGGAAGGCTCTCAACATTGAGGAGTTTCCTTGGGAGGCATCCCAACATAAGGATAAAGTCACCTATTGCAGACCAGCTCCTCTGAGGAAGACCAACTCAAATGCGCCCTCCAGTGGGGCTCAGTTCATATCTTAGTAAAGTCCAATCTGTGGTCAAATATAATCATGTTAGTCCTCATTGGCTGAGGACCCTAACTACCCCGTCTCTGTTTAAGGCTCAGGGCAAGTCCAGGAAGCAGGAATTTCTCTCTATTGTCCCCTACCCTCCCAGGGGAGGATTAAAAAAAAAAAAGGAACAGAGATAAAAGATGCTTCACCCAAGGTTGGAAGTTAAGACTGTAACAAGTTTAATGAAAAAACAACAGGGGAAAAGGAAATGGGAATTAATAAGGGATAAAGGATATGTAACTATATACAAAACCCAATCCCAGTAGTCCCGAGTGGAAATGTCCAAACAGTGCCTTGTGGCCACTGTGACCTCTGTGACTCGTCACCAGGGACTGCAGTGGTGCCAGGAAGCGGGTGGTGGTGGATGGTGCCAAGCACGTGGAGCTAGGCCCAGCCATCCCAAGATGCGACAGGAAGCAGCCCAGGAAACCAGGAAAAGCCCACAAAAACCTCGTGCCTCCTCGGTTTTTTATAGACTGTGGCCGGAAAGGGGAGGGAACAGTACTGAACTCTGACCCCTCAGGGTCCTACAGACACTGCCTGTCCTTCCCTTTCAGGCTGGTAACCCTTAAACCATAACATTCCACCCCTTGTTCCATACCATTTCCTGCCACAGTCAAGTCCACTTCACCAAGTTAAGGACTGTCTCTATACAGCAATCTGTGGGGTCCAAGGTGCAGGTCTTCATTCACCTTGCTAGTCTATCAGAATGGAGGAGATGGTACAGGGTACATCAGAGTCCATGTGTACACGTTGTGGGTTTATCCTGGAACTCCTGGATTCCACATTACTATTTGGATAGAAGAAAACTTAAAAACAACTTATCACTGTTCTACAGTACTGTATATTACATAACATAAAATCAAACTCTTTCAGCCAATGCTAAATTTCTTTGTGGTACAGAATGAACTTCACCATTTTACTGCATTACCCACCAAGTATGTCCTGGGCCTTGAGCAGAGACAACCCCATGGATGGGTTTGCCCCTGCCCAAAGCAGGAGACACCCACAGTGTCTTCTCCAACAGATTCTCTTCACATACAACAGGGAC
>NW_010184762.1:0-457 GCF_000695765.1 Mesitornis unicolor | reverse complement strand
ATATAGAAATATGTACAAATATATATACAGACTCAATATAAAATCCTTCCTCGACCCTTCCCCCAGTGACTTATACAGAGGCTTTGCGGAGTTGGGCTTTGAAGAAGTCCCAGACCGAACTTATCAGCACGGGGGAGCAGGATGCAGGAACACACGGATCAGGATCAGCGTCAGATGAACTAGCAGGGTCTGCTCAGCCCTTGGCCTCTGCAGGATTGAAATGGACAGGAAGGGCTCCAAGATGGAAGAGGGGTCAAGACCCTCATGATCCCTCAGCTTTATGCCGAGTATGACATATGTGGGATAGAACACCTAGCTGGTCAGTTTTGGGTCCGCTTTCCCCTCGGTGGTGATAGACATGGCACCCATGATGAGACAACTGAGTATGAGCTTATCTTCTAGCAGCACATATTTGAAAAAGCAATTCCTTTAGTTTCAGCAAGTTCAGTCACTTAAA
>NW_010184761.1:0-18607 GCF_000695765.1 Mesitornis unicolor | reverse complement strand
GGGCGGGGGGGGAATGAGCGGGAGGGGGGCCAGGTCTTAGGCACGGCCGGCGGCCGCAGTGGGGTGTAAGGAGTCTTTAGACACAGCCTGCAGCCCCGTCTGTGTGTGGGATACCCTCAGACACAGCCTGCAGCCCCTTCTGTGTCTGAGACACCCTCAGACACAGCCTGCAGCCTTGTTTTGTGTATGACACCCAGCCTCCAGCACTGTCTTGTGTACATGAGTCACCCTCAGACACAGTCTGCAGCCCCCACTGTGTGAGACACCCTCAAGCACAGCCTACGGACCTGTCTGCATGCGAGACACCCTCAAACACAGTCAACAGCCCCGTCGTGTGTGTGTGTGTGTGTGTGTGTGTGTGTGTGTGTTATACCCTCAGACACAGCCTGCAGCCCCGTCTGCATGTCTGAGGTGCACTCGAGCACAGCCCCAGCTCTGTGTGTGCATGCAAGGCATCCTGAAATACAGCCCTGGCTCTGTGTGTGACAAACGCCTTGAGCTACAACCTGTGTGCATGAGACCCCTAAAATCCAGTCTTGCCTCACAGTGACATGAATGACACCTGCCAACACAGCCTGCAGCCCTCTGTGTGGGTGAGACACCCTGACACACACCCTGCAGCCCAGTGTGTGAGTGATGGGCACCCCTAAAACACAAACCGTGGTTTAGTGTGTGCATGGCAGGTGCTCCTAAGACAACCCTCTGTGAGTGTGACCAACACCCCCAGGACACAAACTACAGCCCCATGTGGGTGAGAGATGATCTTAAAGCACATCTTGCACCCTTGTGTATGTGCGTGTGAGAGAATGAACGTCCTACAGCCCCATGGGGGATCGGTGTCTGTGTGTGAGACACCCCCAATACTCATCCTGCTGCCTTTTGGAGGCTACTTGACACCCCCAACACTCATCCTGCTGCCTGATGGGACCGTTAGTGTCAGTCTGTGTGTGTGTTGCTCTCTACAACAGCCTGGGGGGGTCACTGAGGTCTGGCCTGTGAGTGTGGGTGTCAGGCCCAACACACACCTGGTAACTTGACAGAGTGAGTGGGGTACACAGGTATATAAGAAAGGCAATTTCATCCAACACCCGCTCTGCGAACTAACAGGGGGACAACAACCTGAAACCCCATTCCTCCAAACACCAGCTATGGTCTCCAAAATTGAAGAGGCTGGGGTTCACCTGTTCTTGTTTGTGCATGTGAGCGAGAAACACCCGCCTCCACTCTCAATACATGCTTTGTAATCAACAGGAGGGGGTGCGGAGTTGCGTATCTGTGTGATAAAACACCTGGCAGCCTTTAGCAGGAAAAAGGACGAGGGAGGGTGCCTGGGTTTTACACCTGGGTGAGACAACTCCCTGTCCCAACACACACCCTGCAGCTGAGTGAGGGGCAGTGATGGATCACCTCTGCGGTGCCAGTCCCCCTCGCCAGTCCTTTCTCATGGGCTGAGGGTTGTTGTGTGCGTGTGGGAACAAGTGAGACTCCCAGAAACACACCCTGGCTTACCGGGGTGGAGTCACTTGTTTATGAGACACCCCTCACTTTTTGCAACATGCCCAGGAGGAAGAGGGCGGTGAGAGGGTACACGAGTGATACTGCTATCTGTTACACCATGAAGGGTGAGGGAGCTGATACCCGCGCTTGTCACATCTGTGTGTATAAACTCATACACACCACAGCCGGCACATCAGGGTCTGCAACCTCCAGCCGTGCACACCCTGCAGTATGATGGGGCCATGTGGCTGTGCACAGATTGTACCCCCAACCCAACCTTCATGCCCGCACGTACACACACTCACACACTTTTATCTAAGGGGAGGACATGAGAATAGATGACTGAATGTCACCTCTGAGTACGAATTCCCCCAAACACTGCCTGTGTGGGTCTGTGGTGGATGGCTGGGTTTTAGCCCACCTAAACCAGGCAGCTAGGGGATGTGTGTGTGTACAGCTAGAGTGCAGGTAGGAAAGTGGCTGGTTGAGGGTCACATACATTTGTGACATAAATGTCTGTGTATTGTTCTCCTAGATTTACAGCAGAACTCCTCTCACAGCCCTGCTTTTAGATGTGGGGAGAAAAAAAACAGGATGCAGTGAGTGTGTTCCGTGATTTCCCCTATCCCCAGTGCATTCTGCTTGTCTCCATCCTACAGTCTCCAGCACCGAGGGGACTCCTGTGTATTGCACAGCATTGTACGTCCAAAAATAGGTTTGTGCTCTACCTCCTACATCCATTTTCAGTTGGGGAATCCCGTTAATGGAGTGTGTTAAAGCACAGACCCAGATGAAGTTCAGGCTGGAATGGTAGGTGAAGCTTTAAAAAATGTTCACTGCTGACACATTGTTTCCCCAGGTCATTAAAATTGCTCCGAAAAGCTGCACATGGCTCCTTGAATGCATCAGCAGCACTTTTCAGTCCTAAAATCTCCAAGAACTCTGTCAGTGTTCATGAACCCCAGCCACAGGAGCTTTGTGCGTGCTTGTTCTACCTTTTCACATGGAGAAAGAGAGGAAAAAGAGAGGAGATGCAATCAAGAAGCCAGAGGAGGTGGCCGTGCTCGGCCATTTGACCTGTTTGTTTAACTTATCTCTCACATTTCTAATGAACTCCACAATGCAATCTCTGCGTGAAGCCTGTTCCAGATTTTTCTCCATGGTGGGGAAGAAAAAGGAAATGTTTCTTACCTCATAGACTGCTTTGAAGGCACAGATTGTACGATTCTCACTTTTTATCCTCATTTCCATCAAAGCCAGGAGGATTTCACCATCTTTTCTCATTCAACAAGTGTTTCACCCTTCTTCATGCCATCCTACTCAAATTCTCCCTCCTCTTACTCCTTGTCTGCGATAAATGAAAGATTATCCAAAGGAACAAGAGGCACTTTAAATGTTCTTTACCTTTTAAATATATTCTGTCAGATTATTTTATTTATGTCTTGACATGCCTTTCTGGGGGTGTATGTCTGCTCTCCATATGCAGACGCTGCGTTCTTGTGCACGGTCTCTCTGTAGACCATCATTGTCAAGCTGAACCACGTCATGGAGAGTTGCAATTTGTCTGTTCTTCATTACAACATGGCCTAAAAACTGGTTTATTAAAGGCAAAGTGAAGGGAACTCCAGAGCCTGGAGCCCCTCCCAAACGAGTCCCAATGGCATTCTCTTTGATTTTGTGAGGAAGGTCTTTGCTAGGCTGTTATGAATGAATTTGATAGCCCAGACTTCTCTCATTTGAGCTCAAAAGAGGAGTATTTTCCCCTTTCTGGCAGCTCTGAGCTCACAGGTGTGGAGTAGTCTGAAAGTTTCTGGTGCAACACAAAACTCGAGTTACATAGAATAAAAAGTAAGACCAAATGTATAAACTTCATTTACCATCAGAGGAGGTGAGTTTCCTTCCAGTGGAATAAAAGTAGAAGAATGTGCATGTCTTTATGGAAGTTTTAAAGTGACATTTATTTTGAAATGTCATTCCTATAGCACTGTGAATCTCCGTGCAGATTAAGAGCAGTGGATGCTGTGATCATTGTCTCATAAGATCTTCACAGAAGACTTCCATAGCCATTTCTGTATACGTTTCCTATCTATGGAGTTAATATCATTGAGAATTTCCCAGAAAAGAGGTAACGAGTGTACAGACTAACCCAGAGGCACTTCTGCATTTTGAGATTTTGTCTATTCGCCCCTGTGCTGTGCTGTGCTGAGGATCCTAAGTCCGAAAGTCCTAAGCTGCTTCCATTAGAGCAATTTTAAACAGGGTAGTCAGTTTGGAAACTGTCACAGTTCACAAATGATGCAATCATCTTGCATTTTCTTGCAGATCCTAAATAAAATACAATGAATAGCAGAAGTGCAAGTGCTCGCAAGAGTCCATTAGAAACAGTCTTTATTCATTGATGAATCCTATATAACAAAGCCATTTTAAGGTCTTTCCATTAGCTATTTTAAAGTCATTTATTATGCATTTGTATTGATTTTATATATTTATTTTCCTAAAATCTGGATGCTGTGCAGCATTGAGCCATCACAGTCACTGCTATCAACTGTACCCATGATTTTATTAAAGAACAAGATGAAGTTTGTTCTTTGACAAGAACATGAAAACTGCTGATTTCATTACATCCCCACTCACCGCCTCCTTATTAATCAGTACAAACCACTTCATTATACCTAGGTCAGGAGCGGTCCTGGACTAACCCTGGAAATTACCTGGGCTTACCTCAGTCACACTATTCAAATATTGACACGACACTCTTTTTCTCCTTAGAAATGGTTTCCTGGACCATTTCTAAACTCTCACATTCCCACCTTATGTGAGAACCTGAAGTGCCAGCTCTTAAAATGCCAAATTGTGAGTCCTCTAGATGCGCTGCTTTTAAAATATTAGTTGTGCTGTTCGATGTTCTTTTTTTAAGTTGCTTGGATAGGAAGCGTTTCATCATCATTATATAATGTGGAAACGACATTCAACTTTGTCCCAAATACAGGCAGGAAATATTTATCAAACCCTTCTGCTTTTTTTTTTTTTTCCAGTTTCACAGCTATCCAAATGTATTTGGATGCACTGAGAGTATTAGTAATTGAACTCCACTAAAATATTGTCCGTCAAATTAAGCAGGGTTCCAGAAAACCTTTGCTTACAACGTGATTAATTTCTGCATGGGGAACATTAACTCTCTGGCCGTTTTAGAAGGGGCATCAGTCAGCTGGGTTAAAAATCCCCTCTGTGGGCATTTTATCCCACTGTCAGACATGGGAGGCTTCTCTGTTTGTTTATGTTTTTCTTTTCCTTGAGCACCAGTGCTTTGGGTACAGCTCTTTTGCCAAGGTCAAAAGTGCCTTTTGCTGGATCTGAAATATTCTTCCGGAGCCACAGCTCCGCGTTGCTTTATCCATGCTGCAGAATATCCCCCAAGCTCAAAAAGACACGAATTAGGGAGCAAGGAGAGGGTCATTCCTGTGATATCAGATACTGACTCTCTCAATGCCACATTGTTAAATTGTACAGGCTTTTTTTCTCTCTCTCTCTGTTTTTTTCTTCTCCCATTGTACCAGGGCAAACAAAGGAAGAAAGCACAGTAATGATCCCTGGCAGAAATATTTACCCTTTCAGACTTTGATCCAGTAAAATCCTGGCATTAAGCGCTCACCTATGTGTGGGTGAGACTCACAGAGAAAGTGCACAGGCAGACTGCAAAGAAAAGGCTGAACTGGAGCTGTGCTGTGGTGTGGGATCAGCCACTGCATCTCCTCTTGACCCCTCTTTATATCTTTCTGGATCTCCAGGGTTACAGATTTTGCCCTTCTAGAAGGAGTGAATGAGAACGGGGTAAGTTGAATGTTGCCATTCATTTCTAAGATGTTTCCTTTCCTTTCAGAATACTTTTCCAATAAAGTTTTGTTCCACGTCTCTTAGCTCTGGGACTGGGGCAATTCCCAGTGTTAGAGGGGTCGCTCTCATTGATTCTTTTTTTTCTCTTGCTAGAGGTGGTGAGCACATGGTTGAAAATAATGTAGAAAAAGGTAGTTCTTGTGGCGCTTTTCCCTGCACAGTTGTACCAGGATGTAGAAGGTGCCTGAAGTTCCACTTTCTCCAGGTCTTTCATTTAGCCAAAGCCATTCAAATATACTCTGAGAGTAAACATATTTCTCCCCATGGTTGTGTTGGTTTCTGTGTTTTGGTTTATTTTTTCTCCCTGGTGAGATACTACAAGTGTGTGCACAAATGAATTCTGTAGATCCAAGAACAACAAAACGGACACAGAATTTTTTTGGCAGGGAAAGATGCAGGGAGAGAGGCATTGTGTCACATTCTGGTAAGTGTTGGTCAACCTTGACCACATCAAGGTTGCAAACAAGGGCTCTGTATTCATTCTGTGCCAACCACAGAGGTTGGGCATCTGAAAGGATACAGTACACACAGCACAAGAAAAAGGAAAAAACCCACCACCTTTATCCTGCACAACCAGCCCTGTGAGCAGCTGAAAAGCCAAGAACAAGAGGTGGTTACAAGTGGACAAAAACTCCTGTGTGTAGGGATTATAAGGGAACAAACCAAAAATACTCCCTCATTCACTTGGTGCACACAGAGCTGGGGTAAGGAGGATTTCGTAGGGGTGTGGGGCTGTGGGTCAGAGGGGGAATGAAGAAATTGGAAAGCCCTCTGTACCAGAGTCACAAGGTCTGGAGAGTTGCACACGAATTTTCCATAATAACACCCAAAAGCACCGCTGGAGTTGCAGGACCTTGGGAACACTTGGCACTAAAAGTGACTTTGGGGTCAGTGCGGTTGAGTGTGAAATCCTGGCTTTACTGAGCCTGATGTGAGTATTGCCATTGATTTCAGCTAAAAATTCACCCGCTCTCTTCGGTTCATCCTTTGCCCTCCCAAGCGCTTGTGATTTTCCATTGATCACAATCCTCTGGATGTATTTCTGGCTACAACTTGAGATAACTGCTCCGCATGGTGAACCATAAGAGATACAAAGTGTATTACCTACTCCTCACAGTACACGCTGTTCTGGGAAAGCATGGTAACAATGCTCATCATCACTTCCTTGGTGGAAGTACAAAGGAACATATGTATCTTCAGGCATGAGAGCAGTAACTGAAACACTCATGTAAAGTCACGTACTGCCTTAAAATTTCTCCTGAAGCAGGGTCTGACTGAGAAGACCTTTAAGCCTGCACATATCTGCAGAGATGCAGACGTTACCTCTTGGTAAGGTGACACCCCATAGTGACCTTGGATCATCTGATACTGTCATACTGCCCTGAAAGAATGTCCTTAGGATTTGTTTTTTAGTGGGTAAAATGGGATCTTTGCTGTCTGCGGCTGTAGCAGGTGTGGGAGCATGCAGGAGGGTTGTGGAAAGCTGCTATGGCAGTGTGCAAAGTCATTTGGCTGGGGCTGTTTGTCCATCAGGTGACAGCTAGGACCACCTTCCTGCTATAAATATATCACGTTATATCCATCACGTGGACACGCTTTCTTCAAAAACCTCCCATTCCCACCAGCCTCAGGACTGATTTTGCTCTTTGCTGAGTATTCCAGCTACTTTGCTCAGTCTCAGTTGCCAGATTTGCTCACTTCTCCTCTAAAGTGCTGTTTTGAAAGGTCTCATTTTCTATGTCATGTCTGTCAGACGGCTTGAACCATAGTTTTGCAGGCCTGAGAGGGGCTGAAGGCCAACTGCTCCTACAGCCCAGGTCAAAGGTGCAGACAGGAGATCTCCTTTCTATTTGTGGTGGAAGTTGCATTATAGCAAGCATGACCTGGCAAGGAAAGTCAGGAGGAAGGCATTGGAGAGTGAGATATTTCCAGTTAAATTTATTTCTCCTTCACGTTATCCAAGATCACTGCTGTCTTATGGGCTGAAATGAAACAGTCTGTGCTCATATGGTACAGGGGGATCAAAAAAGAAAAAGAAAAAGAGAGAACAAGCATCTGATGTGGAAAATCTTTCTATGGTAGAAAATCTGACTGTGATAGGAAAACTGATGGTGGTGGAAATCTTCCAAAGACTCAAGACTGTTTAAAAGGCCACATGAAGAAATTTCATCCTTGTTTATTCGCAGACGTAGACGACCATCTAACTGTGAAGTGCACCTCTTGCTTCGCAGTGATTTGCATTCTTTTACATCAACCTACCTTCCCAGGTAGGTAGGTTTATATAGTGCACAGTGACATATAAGAGCATTTCCAGCACCTCCTGCCTGGGAGATGTGGATGAGGACATTGTGGCTGCATGGGGGAGTGGGTTCCTCCTGCTTCTGACCTGTGGTAACTGTGCTTCCTGTTACCTGTGGTAACTTAAACCTTTCAGGATATTTTCCCTTCTTCAGTTGGTTGAATTGTAGCCCTTTCTAGCATATTCTGACTCCCCAAAGCCTTCCTAGGAAAAGACTTATTGGCTATTTAAGTCCCAGGTCACTGTAGCCCTCTCACCCCAGGTGAACTGTGTGCACCATGTTTGTAAAACAAGGTGGAATGGGTGGATCTGCAAAACAGCGGTGTCTTTCATGATTGTTGCCCTGGTCCCCAAACAGGTACCTACACTGGTAAACAGATGCCTGTCTTCTCAGCAGAGATATGGCATTTTAGGTGGGTGAGGGATGAGCAAGTGTTTTGTGTCACTCTCACTGCGCCTGATTTCACGTCCTGATCCAAGGGTTTGTTTTTCCAATGGTGCTTTATCACTTGGATATTACATGGGATTTGTACTTCGTAAGGGAGATTCTGCTAACAGAGTCACATATCCAAAGCTGATGACAGCGCAGCACGAGCAATGACAAGTTTCATGATGTGAACATCATATTCAGACAGCAGTTTCCCTGCCTTATCCTCTTTTTACAGTGATTTTAAGTCAGCAGTTCCTTATGGAGAGGGAGTAAAATCAGAACCAGGTTTCTGTATTCGCACCCCTCATGGCCTGAGTGGGTGGCCAGCGTTGCAGATCTTGCCTTGGGAAGGTAAAATGCAATTAGCCACAGTGGATATGCTGCAATTTGACTGCTTCAGGCAGATAAAACTCCAAGCAGAGGGTCTGTTTATCCATCTATTATCTATGTATCCATCAATTTATATTCCTTAAGAAAACTGAGAGAATATTTCTGGAGGGAGGTACCTGGATGACAGCGAGTAGTCCTTAGAGAATCACAGAATCATAGAATCTTATAATGTATTGGGTTGGAAGGGACCTTTAAAGCTCATCCAGTCCAATCCCCCTGCAGTGAGCAGGGACAACGTTACCAGATCAGGTTGCTCAGAGCCCTGTCAAGCCTGACCTTGAATATCCCAGGGATGGGGCCTCCATCACCTCTCTGAGCAACCTGTTCCAGTGATCTACTGCTCTCACATTGAAGAACTTTTTCCTAATATCCAACCTAAATCTACCCTTTTCTAGTTTAAAACCATTACCCCTTGTCCTATTGCTACATGCAATAGCATGTGAACAGCTCTTCCCCAGATTTCTGATAGGGATGTTTCAGGTATTGGAAGGTCTCTATAAGGTCCCCTCAGAGCCTTCTCTTCTTCAGGCTGAACAACCCCAACTGTTGCAGCTTATCTTTGTAGGAGAGGTGCTCTTTGTGGCCTCCCCTGGACCTGCTCCAGCGCTTCAATGTCCTTTTTTGTGCTGGGGACTCCAAAGCTGGACGCAGCACTGCAGGTGTGGTCTCACCAGAGCAGAGGGGCAGAGCCACCTCCCTTGACCTGCTGCTTACACTTCTTTTGGTGCAGCCCAGGACGCAGTTAGCCTTCTGGGCTGTAGATGCACATTGGTGGTTCATGTCCAGTTTCTCATCTACCAGTACCTTTATCATCATGGCTTCCACATCCATGAAGTCTTGACGCCCCAGCAAATATCAAAGTGCCAGTATTGAACCTTTCATTGCCTTGTGAATCCGAGTAAGAGCAGCCCAGCATTGGTGACTGTCCTTTCTGCTGCCATTTACTATGCCCTGAACATTGCTCAAAATGAGAGGCACCACTTCCACTCTTGCTACTATTCTTGTGAGGATATTTTTTCCCTCTCTATCAATTGCATCTGCTTTCCTTCTTTCCTTTCTCAAGGCCTTGCAGAGCCAGCCAAGAATCCACATTTTCAACTGTTGTAACTGTTTCTGGTGCTGGAAAAGCAATATCCAAGGAAAGAGGCCAAGGCTAGCAAAAATGTGTCAGGTTGCAGGGCTGCTGATAAGATGGGGAAAGTGTTTTCCCAGCAGCCAGATCACAAATGACAGTTGAAATCAAGCAGCAATTTCTATTTTTATTCTTGTTTTCTCCCTACTTTACCTTGCATTCATCAAGGACAAACCGGGACAGTGTTGGGACGTGTGTGTTTGGGCTAAGGATTGCCAAAACCTCTGAGCCATGTTTTCCCAGCAGGGGGTTTGTGGCCACAGTTTTGGGGACAGTTACACAAGCAAATACAGGTACCACAAGCGTGTTATCCCTCCTCCTTTATTGGTCACTTTGTGGAAGTCACTGGTGCAAAAGTAGTTTTTCCTCATTTTTGTGATCTGCTCAAGGTCATTTATTCCATCTAAACTAACAGCAACGCTATGCTTAGAAAAATCAAGCCTCTACATTTTGGCTTTCTCTTAGGGCCACGCTGCTTCTCTCTCTCTCACATCCAGCTTTTTCCCTTTATGTGGGGAAAAAAAGGCAACGTGGTTGCTTCGGCTCATGGACGTTTCGGTGAACAATACCCCTCTGTGTGGACGCATTCATGAATAAAACACTCCCCACGCACCGCTCAGCTCCTGCTGGTGCAGGCTGCTGCGCATGTTTTTGGTGGTGCCCTCTTCCTCTGACATGAAGCTCTCCCCCTCTGTGGGTTCACTCCTTTGGGTTGGCTCAAAACCGCTTTGCTCAGAGCAGCCAGGAGCAGCTCCTTGTTTTCTCCTCCTGATGCCTGTTATAAATCACCCGATAGTGCTCAAGTCGAAGGACTCTTTGACTTGATGTGAATTCATTAATGAGCTTCTCCAAGAGTTCAGTCAAGGCTGCAGGAGCCTTTCCAGGAGGATCACAGCCGGCCTCTCTTGCTTTATTTATTTTACTCAAAAGTTGTTATGGGAGGCACCTGTCCTCTCTACCCTGGGATCTTTTCTCCCTCCTTCACCCCTACCTTGCTGTGGGTTTTCCTCCAATTGAGCTGCAAAAGTCGCAGCAAACCCTTTGCAGCCCTGGCGGCCCGAAACTGGTGGAGGAAGGGTTGCCCCACACTGAGCACCCATCCCACTCGCTGTCTCTGCTCCAGGGAGATGAGACAAGGGAGGGAGGGCTCCTCTGGGAGCTGATGGGCACCGAGTGGGTCCTCAGAGCCAGGGGATGGGGCAATGCAAAGGATGAACACAACCACCACATAAACAAACCTCTTTATGCCATGGATCAGCACAGATCATGAAAAACTTCTCCATATAGCCTGCTCCTTCCTCAACCCCACAGCAACCCACTAGAGACTTGCCTTAGTGCATGTAGAGAGTTGACTTTAGGCAGCAAATTTTGGAAATTCAAGCTTCCTTCTGTGTTGATTTCAACCTGCTTGTTTAATTGCTCTTGAAGATCTGAAATAGCTTTCACATCACAATTTGCTTTGCACATGATGATGCTCATTTATTTTGGATCATGCTTTTAGCAATGGCATAGCTGGCAACCCAGAAATGCCTGGTTGAGTTGGAACACCTCTAGCTTGTCCAGAAGGCTTTAATAGCTTTTAATGAATATTATCATAAACAATTTAAAGGCTTTAATGAACTGCTGTTCCCTCTCTCACATTTGTCTTTAGGGTCTCTCTTAAAGAAGAAGTGGGGAAAAATGTCTATGATGAAATAGCACTGCAAGAAAGGGCTGAGGAAAGGGCTCAGACCCTTCACCCAGCCCAGGGAAGGCACAACAGAAGGCAAGTTCAGACGTGGAGATACAATTAATATGGCTGCATTTCTGTGTTAGATAAACGCTGCTTGATAAAAAGCTGCCAAATGTTTAAATAACTGGACTAGGAGTCTTTTTTTCCCCTGTGGTTTGCTAGTTTTCCTGCAGCAAAGACCATCCCAAGCATTTGGAACCCATTTACAGCCACCACGCATCCAGCATTGTCCAAAAGGTCGTGATGGAGGGATCAGAGATTTAAACTTCCTGTCCCCTGTGGCTCCTTACAAGCACCATTAAAAGCAGTTTTTTCAAATGTATGATGAGACACCGCTTTTCTTCTCATTCCATCTCCATTTCCATTTGCAGATTTGCCCACCAGTGGAGAGAACCACTCATGGAAAGACAGCCCTTCATCACTGTTGGTAAAATGCTGACTTTTTCTTGTCATGGAGCTTCTGTGAAACACCACCGGGGAATAATACGGTGAATGCCTTTAGAAATCCATATAGAAATTTTAGTAATGGAACTTTCATTTTGTGAGTTGTTTTCTTCCTAAGATAATTAATGTCCTAAAGACATCCTCTGCAGTGTATAATAATGAGAAATACATAGTAGCCCTGGGGGACTGGAACAGCACCCGAATCCTTGCTCTGCACACAGCATATATCTTATTTTCAGTGTATAAATTATGGAATTTCTTGGAGGTCAATGACCATAGATTGAAATTTTCCTATTAGGCAATGTTAATCGGATTGGGGCTGATCTAATCAACGATGTGAGGAGTCGGCTTCGGCTCTGCTTGGCAGCGCGGAGCCTGCTAATCCCAGTGCCACAGATGCCGAGACATTCCTTCGTACAGCACCAGCCAAGGCCTGCGAGCTGCCAAGGGCTTCCTCTGAAATTCATGGGAACAAGGAGCGTGGGGCACCTGGCAAGACCAAGTTTGCTGCAAAAAAACACATATTTTGGAAGGGACAGGGTTTGCATACCAGGACCTGGCATAATAAAACTGACTGTGGCCCCAGTCTTGCCATTTCCCACTATGAACCAGCATTGGGATCATGGTGTAGGAAAGCTTGGACAGCAGAGTGGGGAGTCTGCAGCCCAAGCAGTTACAGACTGGAATTTCATTCACAGGGCCTTGGTTGCACGGCTCCTTCTTCCATGGTTTTACAATAAAATCTTGGCTCATGTGGTGGTAATGCCTATTTTGCCCTAAGAAAGGAAGAAATTCCCCACCGTTGTTGCTGAAAAACATCATATCCATTGCACAACTCTGCTGGGAAACAGATGGAGGTGCTCAGCAACTGCTTAGCCAGCCTGTGCCTAGATTTTGGGTTCAGCCTGGCAGGCAACTAAAAACCACACAGCCCCTCACTTGCACCCCCAGTGGGATAGGGAAGAGAGTCGGTAAAAAGGTAAAACTCACGGGGTGAGTAAAGAGAGTTTAATAGAATGGAAAAGGAAGGGAAATAATAACAACAACAACAATAATAATAATAGATTTGGGTTGGAAGGGACCTTAAAACTCATCTGGTCCAACCCCCTCCCATAAGCAGGGACACCTCCCACCAGACCAGGTTACTCAAAGCCCCATCCAACCTGGCCTTGAAATGCTACTACAGAGCTAGCTTACCTGGCAGCTGACATCCTTTCTTACCAGTGATTCTTATCTCTGAGTTGAGCAAAGTACGTGCAATGTGCTTTCATCTGATCTGGAAGCATGTTGAGCAGAGAAGTAACTGGTTGGCCAGCGTGAGATGCAAAGCAGGTTACAGTAAAATTGCATCACCCCTGCACAAACAGAGAGCTGGCTGATGGAGCCTGCAAGAAGCAATAATCAGGGCTCACCCCAAAGTGTTTGGTGCACCTGGTTTGCTAGGGATGTGACTAAACCCCTGGCATGGAGCTGTTTAGGAGCTTTGGCACAGATCGCTGACTGTTCCTCCTCCACTGCACTACCAGGACCCGGCTCCTATGGTGAGGATTTTGCTCTTGGGGGGACCCTCCCCCTGCAGCAGAAAGCAGATATTTTTGGTGATTCCTCATGGAGTCAGTGCATGCTCATACCGTGGGCCCTACATTACTTGATTTTTTCCATTATCTCACCTACTGCAGCCCCCACGAGCTGAACACTGAAACTTGCCTGAATACTGAAGATGTGTAACACAGCCCGGCTCTCTGGGGCATTAGGAGTCAGTTTAAGTGACCAACCTTGTCTCTCCTTACACATTTGCTGCCCTATTTCAGCCTGTAGGTCCCATTCATTTTGCTGTTTGCATATCCCAGTTTTTCAAGGGAAAGCTTTTGGATTTTATTATTACCACATAGTGTGAAGATCTGGTCCAAAATCAACTCCAAATGAGAGGAGTGAATAGGAAGAAAGCGGTCTGTTCAGATTTGAGGACCTTACACAACACAGCCATGAACATTTTGTAGTATCGGCTGATCCAAGGGTCCTCCTGGGACATGATATTTGCTTTACTTTTGAGACACTCAAAAAACAAGTGGACAACTTCTTTCTCATTGGCTTTACCTCTCTAAGATGAGACAAAAAACACCTATCTTGGGTTGTTTCTGGAGTTACCAGTGTACTGCATTTGTATCAGTGCATTTAAGACAAGTCCTTCTCTAGACATCCATAAAGCAGTATTGCAAGCAGGCTTCCTTTACTCTGCACTGAAGAAAGTAAATAGAGCTAATGCGTAGATTTTAAGTTCAAACATTTTTTCTTAGCTATCTTTAACCGTGATGCCATTGATGTCTCTCTCTCAGGTGGTACCAACCACATCTCACATCCACGCACGGGTACTAAGTACTTATTCAGTGTACGCGTATCAATGCAGTGTCTGAGGAACCCAGGGCTTCACAGTAGTGACCACAAAGATGTCATTAAATATGAAGAGGTTGAGTTGAACAAACCTTTTAGCCAGGTGGTCACTGGCCATCATGAGATGGAGCAGAACAAGGTACAACATGGTGGTTATACACATGAGCCAGACCAGAGTATCTTTGTGGACAGAGTAACCCATGAGCAACTGTAAAGACCAGAGTATCTTTGTGGACAGAGTAACCCCATAAGCAACTGTGAGTCCTGCTGACACTGTGAATGAGTCTGGAAAACAGGAACAAAAGCTTAGCCCTGCTGAAAAACCCAGCCAAACCCCAATTAGCTTCACCAGAGCCAGGACGTTACCCTGGGACTCCTCGTACTGCAAGCTGTTCTGCGCAGATGGACCCCTGATTGCCTTCAAAGCATCGCTGGTTTTCCTGGGGCTGCAGATGGCTCCGAGAGCTGCTGCAGGGAGCAGGGCTGAAGCGAGTGCTCAGAGGAAGGAGCCCTTTCCACCTTCTCCAGATGTCACTGGGTGGAAAACGAAGAATCCTCTCTAATGCCTGGTGAAAAGGTCAAAACCCCTGCAAGCTGGGAATATGATGAGTCCAGCCAGGGCTTTCCTGGGGAAAACATTTCTCAGAAATTTTTGACGTTACCAACCCTGGAAAAATACTGCTTGAGCCATAATCGAGAAGGGAAAAAAATAAGAAGATGTCTCCTATGACCACGAGATGGCAGCTGGAGCCTGGGAAGTTTTTTGCGGACACAGTAGCTCCCATGGAAAACGGAGTCATTTTCCAACCCTGTTTTAAATCGCACAAGACAAGAGTCTGCGTTTGGGAATATGCACCTGCACCGCTTTGGCTTTGAACATTTTGCGTGTGCGAGCTCCAGGATATCTGATTACCCCTTTTCATTTCCACGGCTCCTCTGAGCCCTCCTCCATCAGTCAGTATCAAACAAATGCTTTAACCAACGTAATCCCTGCTGATAGGAAAGCAGTGGCGCATCTGGTTTAACACCGCTGTTACAATCCAGTCTGCTCCAACACCTAATTCAACAGAGATCTGTGGCCAGATGCTCTGCCCTCCCCTCCCCGTGCCACCACCACTTGTGTGCATTGTTCGTCAGCGATTGCGTTTCGTTCCAGAAAAGACCACATTTCGGCAGCAGTTTAAGCAAGTTTTGGGATGCTCTTGGTCTCTGTGGTGTGGTTCGATTGGTCTTTGGCTCACCCCCCGGTGCAGGTAGCATAAGACCCAAGATTTCTCAGCCCTGTTAAGATCCTCACAGAGGCCAGAGAGCTGAAAAGTGGAGGTTTAGGGCCAAATTTCATTATGCTGGCAGAAGAAAGCAATGAGCATTTACATAGGTGGATTTTAAGACCATAGGAGAAGCGTGTGTGGTGGTCAAGGTAATGATTTGGAAGCCCTGCTGTAAAACCATTTGGTCTGGAGCCAGCACACATCAGAAGTGTCGATGCCTTTGGCTGCTTTCCCCAGAAGTGACAGCACGGGACGCTCCATCCCCGCCTTGCGCAGCTGCTCAGCATATGCCAGTGCCGCACGGCTAATATTTCCGTGTTTCTGCCTGTGGGAGATCTTCACATGACATGCAGCTATCACTGCCCATCTTGAGTCCATTCCAGCTCTGTAATTCCCTGTGGAGCTGTTGTTTTCTCAGTCGAGGGAAGCGATGCTCATGCTATAGACCTGCTCCAGCGCCAATTTCTCAGCTAAGCCAGGAGACAGTACCTTTAAAAAAAACAAAACAAAGAAAAAGGTATTCAGTTTATGATTTGTGCTATTGCAGCACTCTGAGATGCTCGTTGGCACACTGGAGCTAAAGAAAGTTGAAATGATGGACCAACACCCCAAGGTAGGACAAAACTGCACCCCTAAAGCCTGGTACCCCCCAAGATGGCCACAATATCCCCTACCAGGAGAAAACATACATGCTCCTCCTCCCCATACCATCTTGCTTTTGCATGGGCAGACTGTTCATAGGAGCTGTCATGCTGCTCGCAGCAGCAGGAGGGATTCCTTGGCAATCAGGAGAAGGTAGGAAGCAGTTGCTGAGCAGAGTGAGGAGGAATTCATTATTGGCCGCAGAAAAAGGTGAAGAAGCATCGCTGCGATTTTTGAGCTTCTCAAAGAGTTTGGTTTGTGGGATGGGAAACTACCACCACCCTGGGTGACTTTGTTCAGCGAGCTCTCCTCTTTCTTAAGAGCGTAAGGTTATTTTATAGGACAGGGGAACACAGCCAGATATGAGATGTTAGCTTTGTTTTTGCCCCCCCCGCCCCATCGTGAGATATTTGCTAAGGTTTAGACAGAGTTAAAGCAAAGATGGATTTCTGAGTCTGCTGGTTAATATCTTGCAGCTGCTTTTCTAAAGCCTGATCCAAGGACAAGTAATGTTACCATGCACCTTCACCCTGACATCAGGGGGCATCAAGATGGGATTTATGCATTTGGCCGAGGTTTTCTAATAATTTATTTAAACACTGGAGAGAGCAGCAGTGATCCAAGTCAGGTTGAGAGTTCAAGATCAGAGCTCTCTGAACTGCCAAGTCTTATGGATTCACATATTTGTAAATGGGGCACCAACCTTGTGAATGATAGAGTCCTGATGAGAAAGAGACAATTCCTGCACCACTCCCCTCATCTTCAAAGCTATTGTATCCCAATGATGTCCCTGGCGGGCTTTCAGGAGCCAGAGAGTAGAGTCCATATGCTAATGGATTCACATCACTCCTGTCTCACTGCTTTCGGGACATTATCCATAAGCAGCAAGGTAACTGTCCATAGATGCAGGCAGGCATCAGCTTCTCAAGATGATTAACCTGCACAATCTGATGCATTGGGTCTGTGTGTCTTGATATGAAGCTGGTTCTGCAGCCAGGAGCTAGGATACCAGTGGATGTACCATGCAGAAGAAAGAGGGAATTAAGAGAAGGGGAAAGCAGTCTTGTAGATCACATTAGGGTTGGTGAACCACCAAGCCTGAAAACCAGGAAGTGGTTAAAGAAGATACAGAAGCAAAGGATTCAGGACAGGAGGTGGTGGAGGTTTGGGTTATGTGAAGATTAAAGGAGGCGCTGAGAAAAGTTAACCAACATCATCTCTTGGTCATTGTAGAGGGCAGCATCTCCCCGCAGCAGAGATGTTTGCAAGCTGAGGATGCAGCTCTGCTGCTTGCTGGGCAGTGCTGGATGGGAGATGGGACACTGGAGAAGGACTGGGCCTTTGCTCTGCTAAAATTGCAGATCTAAGGCTTTTGGGTCTCCCTCAGTGTCCCCTAAGCCCCCATCCCTGCTGCTCAGTGCAAGGCAGGCATGCATGGGGACTCACGCACATGTTCGATCACAGCAGCGCACGTAGGTGTGAACTCACAGGTGCAGAGCGAGCTCTGAGCACAGCAAAACTGGCCCAGCTCTGCTCCCACAGGGAGATCGGTGGGAAGAGGCATTGGCTGTAATGTCTCAATTATACCCAGTGCTGGACAGGACCCAGCGTGAAGCTACTGGAGACCTTTTTGCCTTCCTGTCCTGGTAGGACCTGAGCTGAGGTTCCCTGAGCAACCATGAACCTGGTGCAGGACTGGTTGTGTCCTTCACAGAGACCGTGAAAGCATGTGAGCTCTTTCCCCTATGCAAAACCACGACGACTGTGTGTGACTGTATGAACTGAGCATGGATTTGGCAAATCAGTGGCTGAACAACTTGGGAAGACCTCCTGGTTTTAAGACCCTTGAGCGTGCAGAGAGCAGCTTCTTCATGCAACGTCCTCTTTTGAAACTCTGATTTCTAAATAACGACCTCCCCATTTCTTTCTGGTGGATGTCCAGGTCCTTTTCTCATTTTCTCTCAGTTTCTCAGTGCCTGTTCACAAATCCCTGTGCACTGCATGGGATGAGCAAGTAGACCTGGGTTCTGCACCGAGCAGGGTTGTGTCACCCAAAGCAGTTCAGAGGGGCTGAAGGCAAGAGGAGCGAGTTGAGCCATTCCCAGCCTCTCTGGTAAATTGGTATCAACCGATTTCTTCTCTGAAGATGTTCCCTTTGGTGCTGCTCCCTCATCTCTTTCCAGCAGTGAAAAATAGAAAGACAAATCAGTGTTTTCTCAGCAGTGCCCATAGCCAGAGTGAAGTTCCTGGTGTGGAAATAGGACCGGTGGCGTTGTCCCTTGGACCATTGGAGCAGAGTGCACTCCTGCCATCTCATGGATGTCTCGGAGAACAGGGAGGAATTTCGCAACAGGAAGAGGGGATTACGATGAATTTTTCTTCAAATCTGTTGCAACAATTGAGAATTTAGCTAAGTATTAAATAGATTAATACTATTTTTTAAATTAATTAAGATTAATATATTAATTAATTAAGATAAATATAT
>NW_010184760.1:0-2952 GCF_000695765.1 Mesitornis unicolor | reverse complement strand
TCAAGGTCCCTTCTAACTCCTAATATTCTGTAATCTGTTTATTCTAAACAAAGGCCTAACTTCTATTCCAACTTATCTCCAATAGCAAGCTTCATCTATTTTGCATGCACTTCTACAGCATGATACTTTGTAAATTCAAAAAAAGTTTTCATCTAAACCATTTTACAACTCAACAGAATAATTATGTCTGAGTAACACATTCATTTAAAAAAAAAACCAAAAGAAAAATAAATGATGTGACAGTATCTGAACTAACAATTTTTAGACAAAGGAAACATTTTTGCTTTAATCCCAGGAACAAAAACATCATAATGTGTGGAACAGTTCTTTGTACAAGGACAAAAGGTACTTTATAGCTACAAGGCGCAATCTCTGTTTTGAAGTAAAGAGTTCAGTCTTTAGTCATCTTGGCAACTGTAGCTGAGAGGCATATTTTCTCTGGGAAAAAATGTTATATTCTTCTGTATGTGCTGATTAACATGAGTTCAGCCCTCATGACTCAAAGGCAGTTTGCAATTTGACATAAGTCGGCAGCCAAATTAGCAGGCTGCAAAAAACCTTAAGTCTCCAGGCTAAGAGGCTGCCATCCCATCTTCACTAAGACTTTACCTCACATTATTTGTCACTTGTTAGCCACTGCATAGTAAGAACACTCTCCTAGTTAAGACAGGATCTCAGACTCCTGTCTATGTAACACGAATACCCACCAAGCAGAAGTTAACATGTAAAAGTTTTGGGAGCTAAATTTTGAGCCTAGACAAGTTAATAACATTGTAATACCTTATCACTTCTATGAAACAATTACATAAAGGCTAAGCAATGATCAGTCATATCAAAACAGCACTACTTAAAAGGAATTTCTAAGCCATCTCCCACCTGTCCAAGAACCCAGCCCCTGCCCTTTATATTACTTCCTAATGTAAATATCACAGGTATAAAAATACAGCATTTGAAAAAAAAATTCATTAAGTATAACTGTAACCAGAAACAGCTGAATATTACCTCCTTTTTTTACCTCGCTCCATCTAAATTGATGCCGTCTCACAACAGAGAAGACAGAATCAAACCCCTCCTTCTGGATCAGATCTGCCACTTTTATAAGATCACTGGGATGTAAACAGGGAGATGTTGCTTGAATATTTCCTACAATATCAACCTCTAAAGAAAAACAAAGAACCATGTATGAAACAATATTTTAATATACCTGCTCCCATCCTCTGACCTCTCCTGGTGACTCCTAGGTTGCACCCAAACCACCCAGGTCTGCTTCAACCTCTGGGGCTGGAGTGTTTCCCCATGGTGGGGGCACAGGTGGGGGGCTGAGCCCATGGGGTAACCCAGGCCTCAGAGCACGGGGTAGTGGGAAAGCTCCCCTGCTGCATCCTGCCAGAGGGTTTTAGGATGCTTCTGCACACCCATTTTCCCTGTGGGGTGCAGAGGGGGATGCGAAGACAGTATCCAAATAATGCTTGCACACTGAGGCAGCCCCACTGCAAACCCTTGGGCAGCACCCCCAGACATCCCCACCAGCATTCACGGTGCCAAGTGGCAGCATCTAGTATGGAGGAAGAACCACTCTGGTGATTGGGCTGTGCTTGTCTGGTGGCCATGGCTGTTGCTGTCACCTCAGCAAACTGCTGGTTGTGGCATGACATGGGCCCGTGGCTGCACTCTGGCTTTCCTGGGTGTTCCCCATGGGTCATTTTGCAGGAGGAGAAGCCAGATCTGCCACTGAAATGCGATCTCCAGATTGGTAAGGTCATTATAATAATCATCATTATTTATTATACATTATTACCATTTGTACTTGATCGTTTGTGTACACCAAAGTTGGTGGTAGAGATGGTGTCTCAAGTGTCAAACTGCTAGGAAATATCAAGGTTAAACAGACAGAACAGAACCAGAGGTTGACCTAGAACCCACTCTAGAACCATGAGGCAACCCCGAACCTGATCTAGAACCATAAAGTGCTCCAGAACATGATCTAGAATGTGATCTAGAACCACAAAGCAAGCCAGAACCAACAAGCTCATTAGAGACTGCTCTGCAACCGAAAAGTGGTCCTGAAACCAACCAGGAGCCCTGAAACAGTCAGTGAGCTAGAGTTAGACTATACTCCTGAACCAACGAGTGGTCCTGAACTAACAAGATAAACCATGATCATACTTTAGAACCATCAAGCCAACTGGAACCCAATCTAGAACCACCAGGTGACCTAGAACTTGATCTAGAACATTATGTAGCATCCTAATTATCTAGAACCCTAAAGTGAACTAGAACCTGCTCTAGAACCACAAAGCTATCTGTAATCCAATCTAGAACTACCTCCACCCCTACCAAACCTCCAAATCAAGAATTTATACCTTCTCTAGAAGCCAATCAAACCCTGAAACCCAGCCTCTGGAAAGGGCCTGGACTCCAGGGCCCTGGCTTAGGTACAAGGTTCAACAAGGCCAAGTGCTGGGTCCTGCACTTGGATCACAAAAGCCAGGCAACAATACTGGAACAAGTCGCCCAGGAAAGCTGTGGATGCCCCATCCCTGGAAGTGTTAGGGCTTTGGGCAACCTTATCTAGTGGGAGGTGTCCCTGCCCATTGCAGGGGGGTTGGACTAGATGATCTTTAAGGTCCCTTCCAAACCAAACCATTCTATGGTAAGATCAGCTGGACAGCTGCCCAGCAGAAAAGGACCTGGGAGTGTTGGTTGACAGCTGGCTGAAGATGAATCCCTGTGTGCCCAGGTGGTCAAGAAGACCAAAAGCATCCTGGCCTGAATCTGAGACAGTGTGGCCAGCAGGACTAGGGCACTGGTGAGATACGCTTCAAATCCTGTGTTAAGTTTTGAGGCCCTCACTACAAGGACACTGAGGCACTGGAGTGTGTTCAAAGAAGGGCAACAAAGATGGTGAAGGGTCTGGAGCACAAGAACAACCCCAGGATCCAGTATAAATTG
>NW_010184759.1:0-14609 GCF_000695765.1 Mesitornis unicolor | reverse complement strand
CCCCGCGCCGCTTTTAGTTTTCGCTTTGTGCTGCATTGCTGTTGACATGGAAACCAACACCGCTTTCTGTTCCAGAGAGTTGGAAGCCAAAGCTACCAAAGAAGTCGAAAGAAAACTAAGCAGGTAAGGTGCTCATTTGCATTCACTCCTACAGCTCCCAACAAGAGTTGGCCTTGGGCTAGAAATCCTTGTGGGCTTTATCTGGAGCTTTAATCTCATGTTAATTGTAAGGATTAAAAAAAAAACCAAACCCACAATTTGAAAATGTTCTCTATTGCACAGAGAAATCCCTGTAACTTCATGTAACTCTATAAGCACTTTTTTAGCATGATTTCTTTTGCATAATAGCGATGTCACGTTCTAGAATGTAATTCTTTAACATGATAAGCTTTTTAAGAGACAGATAACTTTTCTGCCCTGAGTTGTAGTTCCTAGCAAGAACTGAAAAGTGAAGGAAGGGTTTGTTTGGGTTTTTTCCCTGTGCAGTTCAGGCAGTTACTGTTTGGAGGCAAGGAATAGTTGGGCTTGGCAAGAAACTTGCTTTGAGCTCCAGCCGTGCATTGCCGTGTAACTGTCAGGGTTTCACCTCCTCTTCCATGAGGAGTTAAGGTGGTGCATTCCCCGTTGGCATGTAGTTTTTATTTGGGAACTCTGCAGAACGGGCAGCTCCTTTTCTCCATTACTTGGCTCAGGAGTTGAGCTCTGCTGAACTGGGAATCCCGTGCCATTGCATCCATCCCTTTTGCGTTGAAGAAGTTCATTCTTCGGCACCCTTTATTTTGACTTTGACTCTGGTGCCGCTGCCTCCCTCTTGCTGCTGTTGACACTCCTGGGCTTTGACTTTTGTCCCATTTTCTTTTTGTGTTCTTTCCCAATTTGCCCTTAAAGGGGCTGTTTCCAGCAAACTCCTAAGGGGACTTTTACCAGGGCCATTTGAAATACATGCAGGGTTTCGGTGTAACTGATAAAACATTCGTTTCTGGTACCTTGCTTTTTAAATGTATTTTCTGTTTCTGATCAGTCTCAGACTGATTTCTGAGGTGAAAACTGCTTGGCTTTCTCCTGCTGGCAGTGTGTGTTTTGGTAACATGCTTAAGCATGGATAATTTTTCCCATTTAGTTGCTGAAATATATTTAATATACACTCAGCTTTTAAGTACGATGTCAAGGTCACTGTTAAATGGGCTTTACTTGAAGAGAATGATTTCAAATTGCAGCTCTAAGTAATCTGCCCACAAAAGGTACCAAAACACCGTGTAAAAACCAAAACAGACCGACCCAAACACCCAAACTGTGGCATTCAGTGGAAGCGCTCAGAGCACACTCGATACCAGAGGTGATCTCAGAGCTGCATTGACAAGGAGGACAGGGTGCTAAGGACACCAGAGGTGATCTCAGAGCTGCATTGACAAGGAGGACAGGGTGCTAAGGTCGGCACCATGTCCCAGTGCAGTCCTGGAGCTCTTCCCGTCGCCCAGAGCTCTCCTGGCACTGCATGCGTGGAAGTGAACTGTGGAGCTGCCCGACCCCGCGTTCGTGGGCACAGAGCAAGGTTCACCCAGTAAACTCTGATATGGGGTGGCTCTCTGTTTGCTGACACAGAGGTGCATGCTTTAGCCATTTAACAGACTCAGATGTTTTTAAGTTCGTGTTAATGTAGCGGTTGTTTTCAGCAAGCTGTGTTTGGCTGCTTATGTGTGGTGAGGGAGTTTTCAAACGGATCGGGCAGGCCTGATTAACGGCTTTGCTGTGGTAAAACTCGCAGGTAGCCCTGGTTCTGTCTCTCATGGCAGCATTTGCGATCTGACTAAATTCGCAGTGACCAGCCAAACTGTAAAGGAGCAGATAGCTTTTCCTGGGAATGGTAAATACACCTATGCCACACGTTTTTTTAGTCTAAAATTGCATGGTGTCTCTATACTGTGAACTCCATGGGACATTGGCACTCCAGCGTGTATGTGCTGGTGTTTATGCTGATAAACTATTGGGTAGCAAATATTCTTTCCTGTCTCACTAGGAATATTGGCCTGGGCTGTGGGTTTGTGGTAGGATAAGTATTACAGCCTTTACTGCTGTGTGTTATGCAGTTGGAGTGGTTGCAGTGTTAAATTCGGGATTAGCAGTTTGGCCTGTTGGGCCTTTTGGAAAAGTCTTCATTTGCTCTGCGTTCCCTTTGGGATGCACGCCTGCCTCAGCCCGTGCAATATTCCTGGTCTCAGAGATAAGCGTAGTGCATGATTGGTGGCAGTAACTCAAATAACCCAAATCGCTGTGGTGCTGATAACGTTACCAGTTAAATGTCACCGTTCGGGCTGTTGTCAGCTGGAGAAATGCAAGAGTTAAACTGGGTTGAAATCAGTAGTGAAAATGTAAGAAATAACTTTGTAATTCTGTTTGGTAAACAGGGCTTTCCTGCCTCATTTATGTGGAACTGAGAGAAGGTAAATATCTGACTTACGTTTACTTTTATTTTTCCCCAAACACAAGAGTGTGACCCTCACTTCACAAGCATGCAAATGGCAGGGATATTCACACGCTGCTTTCACCCCCTGTGTTTGCAGGCTGCCCGTGTTCTGGGAGAGCACACGTTTGACCTGAAACCACGTGTACCTCTACGTTTTCTCTGTGTGTTTTACTAAGTTCCTACTGTGCAATTTTACTTACTTTTCACTCTTCCATGTCAGAATATCTACTGTATTTCTGTGGGGCTTTCCTTACTTTCCCTGTATGGAAAAAAAAAAGAGATGGCTCAGTGATAGAGGCATAGTGAGAAATGTGCTTTCTGTGGATATTTAACCACTGTTTGGGTTTTTGAGGGGGCACATTTTTTCCTGGTTAACTTCATAGGGGAAGCCCTTTGCTGTCAGATGGGAAGTGTTTGTTGCAGAGCGGCAGCATTCTGCTCGTGCTTTTCACGACCTTTGGAGATCCGGAGGCAGAATTACGCATTCCTTTCTCCTCCACACACGCGTTTTCAGGTCATGCGTAGTGGGCGGGTGTCCCAGTAAGGTAACCTGCATTCACCTGTGCTTTTTCTGGCCTTGCAGCAGACCCGTTGTGCGGTGTCACTGCATTGGTAAAACTGCAGCAGTGTAGGGGATGGGCGGTGTTGAGGTGCTGGACTTTCAGTTGTTTGGGTTTGTGCCCCCATTGCTGATACCCTCCACGAGCAGCGACTCGGGAGAAGCGCTTTAATCGCTCCTTCGGTTCCCATTTGCTAAAGGGAGATAGGGGCTGTTATTGCTGCCACTGAATTCGCCTGTATTTATGATAAACCTCTTGGGAGAGAGATTTGGTGGTTGTGCAGCAGCGAACATCTCCAATGAAACTTCAGGGCAAACCCATAACAAAACTGTTACTGCAGAGCGTTGTGTCTGTAGTGCCTGCAGTTTGGATCAGGGCTGTGTTGAGCCAGCAGCTGTCAGGATAACAGGGACAGCGAATGCGTGCCCAGTGCCTGGCAGGGGCAGACGTGGCAGTTCTGTCACCTCACCTCCGCAGTGATAGTTTAAAGACTGGGGTACTGAAAAGCCAAAAAAGAAAGTAGCTGACACGCATTTACTGGTTAATTATTCACTGAAGGAGTTGTTTCAGGTCTTAGCTTGGCAGCACCTCCTCTGTACGTTAAGGGCTGGAAAGAATGAACCACCAAAGTGGTTTGGTTTGGTTATCGGTGCCCGGGGCGCTCTTTGCTCTGCTGCACCGTGCCCAGTGGTTTCGGTTGCCAGAGCGCTTCCATTTAAGGCACCGCTGGGTTTGGCTGGGGTTGTTTGTGTGAAATTAAAGTACTGGTTTCTGTTCCACCGACTTGCAGAGCGCTCGTTTTGGTGTAGTGTGCTGTTCTGTGGGGAGTGTTCAGGAAGGAATCGGAGGACCCATTTTTAACCAAAAGACACGTTTTATAATTGATCCTTGTGTAATGGGGGTTTAGTAGAAAAGCTGGCACTTCTTTATAGAAACTGAGAAATAGTTTTTATTGGCAGTCGTGTGCAATTGCATCGTTTCCGAAAATGTGAAGACTTGGGGAGCTTGGAGGTCAGAATACAGGAGAATTACCAAAACTTAAAGTCCCAGCAGTCTGTCTGTAATAATATCAAATACAGGTCGAATAAGTAGTGCTTGCATGTGTACGTGGTTCCTGCCTTTGCAGAGCTGTGAAAGATCTTCCAGTTCCACATAGATGCAGAAATGCGGTTCGTGACAGTCCCACCTGCAGCGGGCCAGTTAATTCGTAACCTGAAGAAAAGCAGATGGTGGAAAGGATTCAGTGGTTGATTTCCCCCTGAACTTAGGTATTTGTCACTGGAAATTTTAGAGTGGCTGCAAAAGCCGCTGTGTGTAATCACTTCTCCCTCTTCCTTTGGTGTTCACTCCATGTAGTAAATGGTAAAAGGTAGAAATCCACGGATGGTGGAGGCAGCAGTGGGTGGCTGGGGGCTCAGGAGCAGGCGTGCTATCCATGTCCCCTGCATCCTGCCCAGTAAATGGTCCCAGTGATGCATGTTGTGCCCTTCTGGGACAACTGGTAAATGTCTTTGACTTCAGTTGGTGCCGCAGGGCACTGAGGGGCTGCCCAGGGGCTTCACTGGTGCCCTGTGTCCAGCAGCAAAGTCCTTCTCCTGCGTGACCCCGCTGTCAGCTGGACCAGCACGGTGCTTGGTCACTCAGCGATGGCACCAAACCCAGCGCAGGACGTGTTCGGAGGATCCCGAGACCTTTGGGAGAGCCCGGTCACGGCCCCAGGGCTCCTGAAGGCATCTGGAGGAGTGGGAGCAGCTCTGTACCAACGGGCGAGCACCATCTGGTGGGCAGTGAGGCTGGGGGGGGCTGGAGGGGGCTGCTCGGCCACTGAACCACTGGGACAGTGCCGGTGTGTCAGCAGCAGTTGTGAGAGGCGCTTCTGGCCCTTGGTGCTAGCGGGGAGGATTTGGAAACCAAACAGAGACAGTTCTGGTGATCTCCAGGTACCTGAATGGCGACTGTTTGATTTCAGTGCTGAAGCTTGCTGTGTGCAAGTAATGCTCGCTCTCACTCAGATAAACACTGAGTTCACATCATGGCAGTGCAGTGCTGTGTCTTAGGTCTTAATTTGTGCCAGAATTCTTCTCGCAGCCGTAATTTCCTCCGTGAGGTGACTAGAGTTGTAGTTTTATTGTGGCATAACACGATTCCCTTTGTGTATTTAACAGTGAAGATGGCACAAACAGGAGTTACTGCATCCTCAGGACGTCATCAGGGAAAACGGGGATACTGCTTCTCCCCTTCTGTAGCAGAAGAGGTTAAATACCTATTTCAGCCCACGTATTTTTACAGTGCCAAGCTGGAGCTTTTGGATTGAAAGATTAATAGAAGTCTTTTTCAAGAATCAAAGCAATAAGTAAAATATGATTTGCTGTAAATGTTACCTGAAGTGTTTACGTTTGGAGGATTACAGCTGTTTTCCAGTTCACAAGCCAAGTAACAAATCAAGCCGTACAAAATTAAATTAGCTCTGTCAAAACTCAAGACAGAGAAGCAGTAATGAATGCTGAGTGTAGAAGTAAGAACGTAGCTGTTCATCCTTTAACTGCCTGTGATTGTGGTAGTAACAAAGTGAAAGACTTTGTATCAAAAATCACCCAGATTGGTGCTTTCTGTCTTGCCAAAGGGATGCCTGTGCTAGAAGATTTAAGAGTATGATTTGTTTTGGCTTGTTTTTAATGGCTTAATTGAATAAAGCATTTTGGTAGCTGTTTTTTTTTCTCCTTATACAACGGATTGTGCTGAGTATGATTTGTTTTGGCTTGTTTTTTAATGGCTTAATTGAATAAAGCATTTTGGTAGCTGTTTTTTTTTTCTCCTTATACAATGAATTGTGCTGAGGTACACAAAATTGGAGAAAAAATGTTTTTAACTAAATACCAGTAACTATTTACCTGCCAGTCTGTTTAAAATAACACAGATAATAAATAGCAGCTTCTACTTGCATGTTCCCAGAGCCCTCAAACATCACAGATAATAAATAGCAGCTTCTACTTGCACGCTCTCAGAGCCCTCAAACGTGCAGTCTCTCCTGGGATCGAGATCCATTTTTCATTTGGTCTCACTGGCAAAGAAAGCACCTTTGAAGTTGAGCTGTTTAACCGAAGGCCTTGTCCAGTCTCCAGTGTGGATTTTGCGTGGCGTGGGTGTTTTCTTTTTGGTTGATCTAAATGGAAAAATCAGGTTTGGGTTTCTGCTAAGACCATTTAACATTGAGCAGGCTAATCCAATTATACAGGAGGAACAGGAAATTCACTTTAGCGAAAGTTGGGTGGCTGATAAGGGAAATAATCAAAGTCTGTCTGTGTTAGGAATCACAATTCTCAGTCGTTGCTGTTTGATGGACCGCTCGTGCTGCTACTGGCCCTTTGCCATGCGAGGGGAACGGATTAAATCTCAGATGCAGGGAAAAGCCCAGCAAAAAACCCTCGGTCACTTCTGGCTTTGCCTTGTGCCTGCGGGTTCCTGAGTGTTGGTGGTGGGTGCTGTGGTTTGTACACAGCCTAACACAGGCAGCGTTGGGTGCCCTGCTATTAAAGTCTGAGCTGATCAGTGGGAAGTACCGCGTAACACCTCTGCTTTTCAAGGAGTGCCATTAGAATGTAGCTTGCTTGTTTTGTGTTCTGATGGGTGCTGGGTCTGATGCATCAGTGCTGTCGTTTGCTGCCTGCTCGAGGGCCCTGTGTTAACGGGTGAATACAGGAGATGTGCTCTCACTGCCAGAGATGGGGGTTCAGGAGCTCTGCTGCGGCCTGGGGTGGCTTAACCCGCAAATGGGGATTTGTACTTCAGGTTTGTGACAGAGGGAGGAGGGAGCAGGGCTGCCCCCCTTGGAAATCCAGTTGTCAGTGAAGAACGTGGGCAGGAAGGGCTTTGCTGTTGCTATTTATTTGGGCAACAGGTTAGTTTTGCTTTCCAATCACTGAGGCTTAACATTTCTAATGGTAATCTAATACTCATTTAAAAACACGTTACGCACTATAGGTGGGCAGACTTTTTCATGGGTCGCCTAGGGTCCTGGTACTGATCATAGGGGTTTTATGTGTTCTAAGCTGCTTCTGTAATCTGAAATCTGTTCCTCTTATATACGTGGAAATAGAAATGATCACAGTGCAATAACTGAGGAGTTTCAGTGTTCCTGTGTGGAAGCAGGCAAGGGGTGCTGTGTACCGTACTCCAGAGGTACTGGTATGTTGGTTATTAGCAGCTGTACTCTATAAATAACATGTAATCTTGATGTAGTGGTTCCAGGATTGACGAGGTACTTTTTCTTTCCCGTGAAAATACTATTTTACATTCTGCTTGCTTTTCAGAGTGCTACAGCTTGCTTCTGAAAGCTGAATGATTTAATGTAGCTTCTGCACGTGACACAGCGAAATTAATGATACAAAACAAAGCACCAGAGGCTTTGTTAACTCCTGGAATTCTTCTGGGCTTATTAGAAGTCCTGTCAATAACCCCTTGTTCCCGTGGGCAGTGCTAGGGGAGGTACCAGGGTGCCACAGAGGGATGGGCAGAACGGACTC
The DNA here is from genome assembly GCF_000695765.1 of Mesitornis unicolor. NCBI lineage: Eukaryota > Metazoa > Chordata > Aves > Mesitornithiformes > Mesitornithidae > Mesitornis > Mesitornis unicolor. Next base: position 7,062 of record NW_010184759.1, on the reverse strand, counting down.
GTGTCACCTTTATGGTGCCTGGATACCACTGCGGGTTAATGGTTACCTCCGAATCGGGAAGGATCCAAGGTTTGTTTGAAATTAAACTGCCCAGCTGTGATTGTGTTCTGTAGCTCCCTGAGTAACCTCTTAGTTGTTGGTGAACTAATTATTGATACCTAATTGCAAATGCAAGATTGCTTTTTGGAGTAAGAGCCCTCAGTGAATCTTGCGGCCAGATGATGAAACTATGATAAAACGCAAAACAGCCGTGTTGTGTTTGATGGTTTGTGATTTGTCTTGCGCTGCAACTGAAATACAGAGGGGTGTCAGCAGTAACACCTTCAGATAGTTTTTTAATTTATTTTTACATATCTTAACGCATCAGGAGCAGCTCTTTAAAAAACAAATAACTAATGCTCTCTGATGTTAGGAAATCTTAAAAGACAGAATTTGGTGTGCGGAAGCTCTCAGGAGCGGTGTCTGTCTGTGGTACATCCCTGTGTGTGGTGGGAAGGGCACTGGTCCCGTTTGACTGCTCCTTGCAAAGCCGGTGCAGCTCTGCCCCCGGTACCTGCGGTGCCAGGCAGCTCCGTTAGCATCCACAGTGTGAGCTGGTGGGTGCTTGTAATGCCACCCCAAACGTGGCAGAGCAGAAGGACGCAGGATGCACCACGAGTCGGTGTTACCCCTACAGCAGGGAGCAGAGGATGAAATGGGGTTTGCAGTGAGAGCAGAGATCTCACAAGTGGGGGTGAAAGCTGCCGTCTGCTGGTGCTGGTTGCTGTGCAGACACGTGTAGCTGTGCCTCAGAGGCTCTGTGTTGACAGAGAGAAATCAGAAAACATTTGTAATTCATTAAATTAATACTCATTGATTTTGTGGTGTAAAGTGAGGGAGTTATACAAATGTGCCACAGTGGAACTGGGAACTGAGTCACACATGGATTGAAAAAGAACTTTTAAAAATAAAACCTAAACCCAACCCCAAACTGATGCCTGCGTTGCTTTTCAAAGGGACTTGGGCTGTGCTAGAAGTAGAATTAACCAATTATTTAAGTAAATTATGAAAGGTTTGTGGCTTGTGGAGTATGTTCAACTATATTCAGTTGGCATTGCCTCTGCAATTCCTGTATCCGAAAGGGGCAGTTTGTAGTTGCAGTTTGGGGTCAGAAAGGAGCCCAGGAAGGTGCTTGGCTGGTGCCCAGCGTGGTCCAACCGTGCTGGGTCAGAGCTGACAGGGAGCTGTGATGGGAGAGCTCGGTCACACCAGTTCACAGCAGCAGAGATGAAATAACATGGGAATTTGTGCTGGCTTTGGATCCCACCAGAGTCTGAGCCAGCAGCAGCTCTTACAGTCGTGCCACTTCCCCACAGAAATATTACCCAAATAGAAGTAAAATTCCCCAGCTCCTTTTGTATCAGTGTGAAATAATTGCTGTCAAATGAATCTGAGTGTGTGCAGATTGTGTTTCGGGAGAGTTAATGACAAACTGTGTGGTTCAGGGATTCAGTGCAAGAAGAGGAAGAACAGTTGATGGAAGAAAGGAAAAAGAGAAAAGAAGACAAGAAGAAGAAGGAAGCTGCTCAAAAAAAGGTATGGTAAAACCCCCTGCTTTCATCACTGGTAAATGCTGTTCCTGCTGTTGATACTCAGAGGTGTTTTTATTTTAATTCAATGTTTTAAGCTTTACTTAGTGGTGATTGATATATTGAAGCTCTCCATTGACTTGGTGCACAGTTTCCTCAGAGTCACTGTTGTTCTGAGCTGACCAAACTTTTCCTGATTGTCTTCTGAAGCGGTTTCAAGTTGGAAAACTTCCTCAGTGTCAATGCATTTATTAGTGGAATAATTAATTCTAATTTAAGGCAGTGGCTTCCAGCTGCATCCTTGCTGTAGTGCATCCTCTTATCCTTCAGTACAGAAATACACAAGTTACAAGGCAATTTGTGTTGGGGAAGGTGGATTAAAACGTCAGTGTTGACAGCAAAGGTGTTTTGGTGCTCTGCATCCCTGGTGAAAATTAACCTGGTCCAGGTCAGGGAGCGCCCCTCGGAAGGGCCACGGTCACAGCCAACTGCAGTTAACTTTGGCGTGCAGAAGAAGTCCTGGCTGTGCTCTGGATTACAATGAGAACTGGTGATGTCAGTCAGGAGGAAGGGAGGAGCCCTTTGCTGCTCTGTTAATATCCGTGAGCAGTTTCGGGTTGACCAAAGCGGCTCTTTTGATGTTGGTGAGCTGACTTGCTGTTGCTCTCTGAAGGCAGTTTTGTAGGATCAAGTGCAGAGGTGTGGGGTTTGTGCACCTGTGAGCAGCCTTTGTGTGCCTTCGGCTTTGCTTTCCTCATTCCAGTTGGCGGGGTGGATTTTCTTCACAAGAGATTCTGCAGTTTTAGCTGGTTTTAGCCATCTCTAAGAGCATAACTAAATAAAAAGGAAGAGCTCAAGGTTTCTTGGGAACAGGAGGGTACAATTTGAACTATTGGACAGCACAACAAAAGCAAAACAGCTTAAGAGGTTGAAAAAGGGTTTTTCTGTTCATGTGCTCTTGATTTCTGTAAAAGGAGCAAATACACGGCCCTGAAGAGTCATTAATGAAGTTCAGTGGTCTGCCCTCGCAGGGCTGATGTCTGAATCCACCCAGGTCTTACATCGCATCAGGGAATCAATACATTCCTCTTGCATTCATATGTACACTCTCCTTTTTCTCTCTCCTCGAGGTTTTAATTACCCAGAACCATAGCTTCAGTATTATCACACACGTATTGCATGCTATGAGCGTATGCAGTAGCATAACTAGAATGGGTTGTGTGCAGCTGCCAAAGTGACCACACCAAATGAAATCTCATTTTGCTTTGATAGTGCGTTTTAAAAGTGATCATTAAGGAGACTCTGGTCTCAGGTAGGATGTGACTTGTGCTTTTGAGAGATCTTTCTTTCATTGAGTCAATTTTGCTATATTTTATAGTTAAAACCACACTCAGGGTGCACTTCTGTACCAGAAATGTTTCTCTCCCCATTTTTATCCTATGATAACATTTTATTCAGACAGATACCACGGGTTTAACCAGTTGAGTTTGGAAATGAAAGACTTGGTGTTTTTGCATTGACTTTCTTCCTTTAAATGTCCTGATCCCTCCTTCTTCCCCTGCCCTGCTCTGCAGTAGAAGGGGTGGAGGTTCCTTGCTTCCAGGCACAGTTTTTAACTCACTTCAAACACCCTAATTTGCAAGTTTAATTCAGTCTGTTTCATGTATTTATCTTTCAAATTAATTTTGTCTTCCATAGCAGTTAAACAGCTTTCGAGGCATGAGGAAGAATAGGCAGGGCTGGTTAGAGCCACGCTTCTGACGTAGGTAATTCAATAACTTTCAAACCTTTGAAAGAGGAGAGACAGAAGCTAATGGTGCTGTACGAGATGGGACGTGCTCGCGTGGTTTTCCCTTATCGGCACCAATCACTGACACTTCTTTTTTCTTCTTCTAGGCCATTGAACAAAAACTCAAAGGTAAGTTACTTTACAGTTATTTCTGTTCTCTTCTGTATCTTTAAATATGCTGAATCAAATGGGTCACCTGAAAGCTCCTCTCAGAGCTAAAAGATGGGATCCTTGACTCTTCAGTTGCACTTTGCCAGACGGTGACCACACAGGAGCAGTGGCTGAGGGTTTGTGCCAGGGATTGGAGTTTTCTGTTCCCCCTGCTCTCCACTCTTAATTCCTTACACAGCACCAGCCTATACAAAATACCTTCAGTTTGCCTTAGTTGCTTTTTTTCCTTCCCCTTTTTTGCTTTGTTTGAAAAGCAGACACGCTAACCCTTCAGATATGGCCCTGTGTCTGTAGATCCACATAATGGATCTGTGTCAAACTTCATTTGCAAATAATGCAAGTGCAGCTGGGGTTGGGAATGCTGGATAGACAGGTAGCTGATAGGTCTGGTTTTACCTGACCCTCACGTGTGGAGGGTTCACCTGGCAAAATGATCACGATTCCTGTACCTGAGAGGTAGGATTTGGATGTTTGGGGTTTATACAGATCTCCATTGCCACCAGCTTCTGTAAAGTTGCTTTTCACTCTTTTTAATTCTAGCTCATAACCTGTTAGTAGGGTTAGTATTTGGTAGGGATCGTGTGGAGTGCTTGCTCAGTCCCTGTTTTCTAGGAACATTGGGTTTCGTTCAGTGCTTCCTGAAGCGGTGGTGGAAACAGGAGCTCTGCTTAGCACAGAGTGGAGTTACTGCTGGAAAATCAAGAGGTGTTTGAAGTGCTGTGGTGGCAAGAAGGCAGTAAAATGGTAGGGGACACATGTTGAAGGAGCATCCTGGCTCACCTGTGGTTGGGATGGAGGAGGCTGGTTCTCCACATAAAAACCACAGCAGCTCTCCTGCCAAGCACGGCAGAACCAACCACCAGGTATTGGGAGACACGTTTAGGTCTGGTTTATTCAAGTGCAATGGGTACTTTGTGTTTAAATGGGGAAAGAAATGGATTGAGTAGGACCAGTAGGTTTTCGAGGTGTGAATGGGGGCAGCCCAGGTTGTGTGTTTTGGGGAGCTCTGTGTGCTGCCTTGTGCTGATGGAGCATGAACCGTGGTAGTGCATCCCTCCCATGGCCAGTGCCAGTGCTGGAAGTTGGTGTTTATACAGGAACCATCTGTGGGTTTTGTTGGGCTGACTGCGGGGCCTGGCCTTTCCAGCCTGAAATCAGTTGGGAATTGTATGTTTGTCTGTAGGGACAGAACTGGATACGTAACACAAGTGCTGGGAGAGTCTTGTAACTGATAAACACTCCTCAGTTGGTTTTTGGAGCCTTGTTTTCAAGCAGTGCATGGGACTGCATTTGAAGTACAGGCTAAGCATTTGTTTTCTTCTGCGTATTCCTGCCACGAGGCTTCTAAGATAACACCAAGATAAGGCACCAGTAGAGTTAGAGAATTGTGGAAGTGTTGGGTTTATTCTGAAGTAATAAAACGTGTCTGAACAGATAGGGAAGAAGAAGGATGGTGGAATACTTGGCTGTAAGTAACAGCATCCATTCTGGGTGCCCCTTTGACCCGTGTGCTGTGCTGACATCCCCGGGGCACAGCAGGGCTGCAGAAGCCAAGGGGTAAAGCAGCGTGGAGAGGAGCAGTGACTCCTCGGGGGAGCCTCAGACCGAGGGGAGATGCTTGGCTTTGCAAGGACAAAGTGCAGCTTTCCGTTTTCTCCTCGGGGCCCTGATGTTTGCTGGCGGAAGCATCAAGTTCCACTTCAATGACGTGATTATTAATCGTGTATTCCGGCAAGTTGAGCAGGATCCAGAGCTGTCAAGAAGCAGGAGCTGGCGGTGCTGAGGACGGAGCGCGGATGCACAACTTCCCGCAGCAGTTTCTGCAGGAACACAACGCGGTGCTCGTGTGGCGCGCGGCTCCTTCAGCGATTCAACGGTTTTGCCTGCTCGTATTCAGGATGCAAATTAATGTTTCATTAGTTTCCAAGTTTCCATCGCGTTAATGTCCTAAATAATTGATTCCGTGCATGAGCTGAAGATAAAATACAAGAGTATGGGATCTCTAAATAATTCAGAGTTATGTTTCTTCTTTCAGAAAAGATGCTGGTTAAGCGCTGGGGGCGGGCAGGGAGGTTATTTCTTGGGTTTGAGCGTAGTTTGATGGCTCCAAAACGTTGCTTTAGCGAAGGTAGAATTCGCTGTTGTCCCAGCTGAAGCGGCTACCGGTGTGCATGTGAAATTAGGATTAGGAGTGGAAGTAATGACGATGCTAATACAGCTGTTTCTGGTACAAGTAGCGTTTTAATACTGCAGTATCGCCATTAAAAATGCATGTGTGTCATTCCCGTGCGTTTCACATATTCCAACCTGTCTGGTTTTATGCAGCTGGTTTCATTACAAGAGGGACGAGGAAGTTCGCAGGAGTTGGAGCTGAATGTGTTATTCAGCCGCGAAGCGGAAGGTTTATCTGTGTAGCAGCTGGTGCAACAGATCTGTACGCAGACGAGTGCCCTCCAAGCGCTCTTGTCCCAGGTATTTTAGGACAAAACAAGTATCGAGTGGAAGTCCTCGTGTGGTGAGGATACTGTAGAAATGGCAGTTGTCCTGGTGCTCCTTCTGGCTTGGCAAAACACGGATTTTTGCCGTGTTTCGTGTCAGTGCTGTTCCAGACAGACAAATCAGTCCTTTTACCCCCGATTCCTCCTGAAGCAGGACTCTGCAAACCGACTGTGGCCACGAGGAGCTAAGGATGAGCCAGGAGCTGAAGTCAGTGCTGGTTCAGGGGAATGTGGGAGTTTTGTTGTCTCATAATGTAGTTATGCACAGCGAGATGTGCTTAGGAGATGAAGTTTCTTTTTGCACACACTTTAGTGTGTGTGCATGTGCGGTAATCTCCAGCGTTTGAGCAGTGACGTGCTTGCTCCAAATGCTGTTGTGCTCTCTGAAACATTGCAAGCTGGAGCTGAAACCCTGCGTCAGTCTTTGGGTCTGAATTCCCCCGTTTGTGGACGGCACAGGCATGAGGTACAACTTGTGCTGCAGAGCAGAATAAACTCTGAATCGAGCACTGAAACGGAAAGCGCTTTTAAAAATAGCTGGGTGTGGAGTTGAAGTCTTTGACTCATATTTCCCACCTTGGAAACTTCGTGCTCATTTTCCTCTCTGAAGCAGAACTGCCCGAACACACAACTCTCTTGGTTTGTGTCGGGGCTTTTTTCACTTGCCGAACTGCACTTTTCCCCATTGGAAAAGCTGTTAACGTTAGCTTTTAAACCCTGAGAGCAGCCAGCAGAAACGACCAGCGTGAGGAATGCGGGCCGCAGGAGCGGCACCCGCGTTACCTTTGTGCGGCTCCGCAGGGGTTAACGCGTTGGCAAGCAGTGCGATATTTTCCAGCTCAGCTAGCGGAGCTCACAGCTGCGGCCATGTTTCCACACCGAAAATTCTAGCACTGCATCTTACGTGTGGCAGCCCCGCGGCCCGGCCCGCTCCCGCCGCCCTCCTCATCATCATCGCAGCGCCGCGGGGATGAGCCGGGCCGGCCCCGCAGGACGCTCCGCGGAGGCCCGGGAGGGAGCCGTGCGCCGCAGCCGG
>NW_010184758.1:0-2024 GCF_000695765.1 Mesitornis unicolor | reverse complement strand
GTGCCATACTGGTGTCATACTGGTCATACTGGTGTCATATTGATCAGACTGGTGTCATACTGGTGTCATACTGGTCATACTGGTGTCATATTGGTCATACTGGTGCCATACTGGTGCCATACTGGTGTCATACTGGTCATACTGGTGTCATATTGATCAGACTGGTGCCATACTGGTGTCATACTGGTCATACTGGTGTCATATTGATCAGACTGGTGTCATACTGGTGTCATACTGGTCATACTGGTGTCATATTGGTCAGACTGGTGCCATACTGGTGGTGTACTGGTCATACTGGTGCCTTACTGGTGTTATAGGGGTTATTCCAGTGCCTTACTGGTGTTACTGGTGCTACACTGCTGTTATATGGCTTATACTGGTTATACTGGTGCTATACTGGTGTTACTGGTGCTGTACTGGTGCTATACTGGTGTTACTGGTGCTGTACTGGTGCTATACTGGTGTTACTGGTGCTATACTGGTGGTGTACTGGCTATACAGTGGTCATACTGGTGTCTTACTGGTGATACTGGTGCCTTACTGGTGTTTTAAGGGTTATTCCAGTGCCATACTGGTGCAATACTGGTGTAATACTGGTGTTACTGGTGCCATACTGGTGCCATACTGGTTATACTGGTGCTATACTGGTGGTGTACAGGCTATACAGTGCCATACTGGTGATACTGGTGCCTTACTGGTGTTACAGGGGTTATTCCAGTGCTATACTGGTGCAATACTGGTGTTACTGGTGCCATACTGGTGCCATACTGGTGCTACACTGGTGTTATATGGCTTAAACTGGTGCTGTACTGGTGTTATACTGGTGTTACTGGTGCCATACTGGTGTTATACTGGTGCCACACTGGTGTTATATGGCTTATACTGGTGCTATACTGGTGCCATACTGGTGTTACTGGTGTTACTGGTGGTGTACTGGCTATACGGTGGTCATACTGGTGTTGTACTGGTCATACTGGTGCTACACTGGTGTTATACTGGTTCTGTACTGGTGTTACTGGTGTCATACTGGTATCATACTGGTTATACTGGAGCTACACTGGTGTTATATGGCTTATACTGGTGCCATACTGGTGTCATACTGGTTATACTGGTGTTATACTGGTGCCATACTGGTGTCATATGGTTTACACTGGTGCTATGCGGGTTATACTGGTGTTAAACTGGTGCAATACCAGTGCTATACTGGTGTTACTGGTGTTATACTGGTGCCATACTGGGGTTATATGGATTATACTGGTGTCGTACTGGTTATACTGGTGTTATACTGGGGTTATATGGGTTATACTGGGGTTATACTGGTGTCATACTGGTGCCAAAGTGGTGTTATACTGCTTATACTGGTATCATACTGGTTATACTGGTGGCATACTGGTGTTATATGGGTTATACTGGTGCTGTACTGGTGTTATACTGGTGCCATACTGGTGTTACTGGTGTTGTACTGGTGTCATACTGGTTTTACATGGATTATACTGGTGTTATACTGGTTATACTGGTGGTATAGTGGTGTTATACTGGTGTCACATTGGTTATACTGGTGTTACTGGTGCCATACTGGTTTTACATGGATTATACTGGTGTTATACTGGTTATACTGGTTCCATACTGGTGTTAGTGGGGCTATACTGGTTATACTGGTGTTATACTGGTGTCATACTGGTGCCATACTGGTTATACTGGTGTTATACTGGTTATACTGGTGTTAGTGGTGCTATACTGGTGTTATATGGGTTATACTGGTGCTGTACTGGTTATACTGGTGCCATAGTGGTGTCATACTGGCTATACTGGTGCCATACTGGTGTTACTGGTGCCATACTGGTTATACTGGTCCCATATTGGTGCCATACTGGTGCTACTGGTGCCGTACTGGTGCCATACTGGTTACACTGGTGTTACTGGTGTCCCACCCCCTCCCATGGGGGCTGCACCCTCAAAACCCCCCCAACCCCCCCCAAACCCAGGACCCCCATTGTGGCCCCAGAGCCCCCCCTTGGGCGCCA
>NW_010184757.1:0-2504 GCF_000695765.1 Mesitornis unicolor | reverse complement strand
AATCCATGATCTTTAACTGCGTTATGAACCTTTTTTACCATTTCATAAGAAATTTGGGCGTATTCGGGAGGTCGTTGCGGATGATACAAAACCAGCATTACAGTAAGCATATCAGTGTCCCCTTTTTCCAGAACCTCTAACAGACACTGTTCCAGTGTCGAACATAAATTTTGTGACTTAGAAGGCTGAACCATTTTTCTGTCATCTGATAGAACAATTGGGGGGGCATCTATCAACGATTCGGGGTATGGGGGTGCATAAGGAGTTAAATCATGTTTTAGGAGCCTACGCTCCTGGGACACTGATTGCCCCATGTTACCGCAGCCGTGCACTTACCCTTCAACAGGAAGTACTGAAAGTTGTTGCGTTGGCCCTGGACATTGCTAAAAGGGAGAAATGGCCAGCACTTTATCTCTATACAGACTCATGGATGGTCGCAAATGCCCTCAAAGTGATTTCTTGGGGTGAGCTGAAAACAAGAAACCAACTCAGCAGATGAATGCCAAGTGAAGTTTTTATTTGCTACCTCAGCTTTTATAGCTACAGAGAAGGACCCGACTATGCAGCCAATCAGGATGTTCACATACAACAGCACTTTCCCATCCATCATTCCCATACTTTATGGCCAGGTGTTCCAAGACCGAGATATCCTGTCACACACCATGCATACCATTCAACCGGTGTTCTGGTCGAGGTAACCCAGGCACACAGTGCTTTGTGTAGTCTTGAACACCTACTTTTAGGCTGGCCCAAGGTCATGTTATACTCAACAACAACACAGTTCAATCTTCCAAAGATTGCCTTTGTATAAATCCCAGCTGCTGTTTGTGTCCTCTTAATAATGTTCTCATGGGAATCCCAGCTTCTGCAGCGCCTTGGTTTGCAGCCTGTTGATGCTTCTCCGCAATCCAATATGGCCTCTATAGCTGAAAGGTTGTAATTTCATTCCTGGCTGATCTGTGGGATGAAGAAGTAACAAAACAGTAGTTTGAAAGCATGGACGATGCTGAGCCAGAGATTCCCTCCTTGGCTTCAGACTGCCCAATTACCATGGGGGTGCAAATGAAGGGGTACAGGCTCGTGCTGGGCCTTCCTGGTCATGCAAGCAGTGAATGTACTTTTTAGAACTAAACACCCTGAACTGTGCCTGATACAGAGCAAAGCTGCCTAAACATGTGTTTTCAGAAGCAGTGGCTGGTTTTTTTTGCTGAGGGCACCCTTGATGCCACCCCCCTGCCATGAAGAAGCCCTGAAGCCAGAGCACACCTCTCGCCTCATGCAGGTCTCGGTGAGGAGCTGCAAGTAATTGTTTCCCTGCTGGGCTTAAGGTTGTTTTGTCGGTTAGATGCCACAGCTTCTTTCTGACCCCTTTGTAAGAGGTTGTTCAGATGCTGCTCCTTCTCCAGTGGCCCGGGGAGCACCCCCGTGGCCACAGGAGAGCTGAGTGCTGCTGTCGTTCAAGCCCCAAGTGGTGGAAGCTTTCCTTATGGGAGTATTTCTCCTCTCAGCTGGCTCCATGGAAGAAGCGTGATTATTAGTTTGCTTCAGTATGAAAACCTGGAAACACAGTGCAGGCTGATGTGAAGCTGCTCTATTTGTGGAGATTCAGGGAAATATCTTCAATGTACTTACTGACTCACAGAAGAGCTACTCTGGTTAAATAAGGATGTACAATGGCAAACCTGTGGGGCTGCAGACAATGTTGCCTAACACTGCCGTGTCATGCCAGGGGCAATGCCACCCTTGTCATCAGATGGCCTGGTGATGTACAGAGTAAATAAGATATTTTATGGTTCACTTTGACAAGATATGTCAAAACAACTCAGTATTGAAGCCATTCAGATGGCCTTTTGTGCTTAAAGGCGCCTTAATTTATTTTTGTTTCAATATCCCTTCTCATGGGGGGTATATAAGGGGATAAAAGTTTAAAGCAGAGAAAAAATACCTCACTGAATTATTGAATTACGTGCAAAATGTATTTTCCTCCCAGTCTAGCCTATTGGATGAGGTATGACCTTGTGAAACACAGCCGAATACTCATTGGATTTCTCAGCTCCCTTTGACATAATATTTCCTTGTTCTTTGAAAAATTATCTTTTATAAACACATTGCAGCAGAGATGAAGGAATGATAGGTTTTGCTGGAGAAATATTTATTGTAGAAATATTGAAACTGAGGCCACGGATATGTGCATAGACACTGCCAAAGTCTGAGTACTGTAAAATGACATGCATCTATACACTGACCTCTCTGGGTTGCTCCCAGTTTGATTCCAGTGATAGTGCTTTGGCCTCTGGGGAATCCTGCACCAGAGCATGAGACTAGAGACCTGGTAAGGCACAGCATCATATGGGTGTGAAAGTCTGCAGGACCACAGTCCAGAGGAAGAGCATCTTTTGGTGCTGATGCTTTTCTGTGTGAAACTCTATCCCAGAAGGCACCCTTGATTGCATGAGCCATCACTCGCCATGTTGCTGACTGTCCTGGTTTGAGCTAAATAGAAC